>NC_143032.1:20922500-20930000 GCF_057628025.1 Oncorhynchus mykiss
GAGAGAGAGAGAGAGAGAGACAGAGTGCTTTCATTAATTCCATTTGTTTCTGTAAGGGAGGATTATAGTGTGACCTTTGCAGGATCCATCATTTTTACTCATTATGCAGGAGGTTGACTAGATCCAAGCTGACACCAGTCTCCTGCGGGGGCAATTAGGGCCTAAATGAATCCTCAACAACTTTGTAAACTTGCTCTCTGTGGCTCGGTGACAAAAGAAAAGAACATAAAAGACCAGACAAAAAATGTGATGCCCTAATTTGACTTTAGGGCATTTTTCTAGAAATCATTAAAGCTAGCGAACAATTAGCCTTAATGGGTTGAGCGAACAATTAAAGCAAAAATGATCTTGTTTGGTTGAAAGAGGCAAGATTTATTTAGAGTTTGGCCTTGCCTAGTTCTAGGCAACATTGTTTTCATGCTAACGCGGCTTGATCTTAGTCATAACTCACAACAGATCACAGATAAGACATTTCAATTCATTTTAAATGAGTTTCACATTAGTTTTATTTTGGGGTGAGGAGCCCACCCTATGTCAGTTCCTCAAACAATCTCTCTGTGGAGCTTTCTGGCTTTGTATTTTTTTTCTGTATTTTGATTGACAGCTGTCTAGACCAGTGTTGACAAATCATCATCAGTGATGCCAGTCACATAAGCAGGGGGAGGAGCAGGGTAAATATGGCCTTTTCAACCCTCCAATAACTGCCATGCCTCTTTAAATACTGCTCTCTCCTCACTTAATTATTTCAAGCACAACATCTAATTAGGCCGGCAGAGTTTTTATACTACGACTCTTCGCAGCTCCGCAACACACAAATCTTCCACTAGCACTGTTGAATGTTAATCAAAGTTACAATGCGGTTGTTTTGATATAATTAGCAAGCTGGAGGTTACACGCTCACTGTGTATAATGGACGCACTCTCAGACGCATAACCTTGATAATCTCAAAGATAACCTTCCATGAATTCTATGCATTTGCCCAATGCACATTCACGCACACAATCACACACACAATCACACACACACACACACACACACACACACACACACACACACACACACACACACACACACACACACACACACACACACACACACACACACACACACACACACACCTACCCCATATGGGACTACACTGAAGCATGGAGAAGAGCGGATTTGACAAGCTCTCCCGTCTCAAGAGCCATGTTGTCATGAACATACGTGCTCCTGTTAGAGCAGACATAACAGCTTGTGTCAACAGGGATATCTATCATGACAGGCAATAGTGAGCATCATGACATCCTGGATAGGGAAACACTGCCACATGTGAGATGACTGTACGGAAGGCATATAATAAGGGCACAGGCATGACACACACATACACACGTCACACACATAATTCTAAGCTGCCATGACAAGGCGACGGCGCTACATGGCAACACGTTGTAGGAAACATCTGGTATGAGGCTGATGTTTTATGTCAACTTTTTTATTTTCCTTCTCCACATGCACAAAAAGTGTTACAGAGTTGAGAGGTCGTGCCACTGTAAACTGGCAATCTATGGATGATATATGGAGTTACATGTGCAGTATATCTGAGGAGTATACAGCAACTGTGAATACAATAACAGAGTGAGGTAGATGATTTCATTTACGATATCCCTATAGGTGTTTAATGCACAATCTCCCTGTGAGGCAAAGCCTTTCTGTCAGGGCACTTGTCTTTAAGCCCTATCCCTGTACACAGTAAGAGCTTTCTCCAATGCCCTCATTCCCTGCAGTGTCACAAGACTTAAAACTACTGCAGCTAGACAGATGTCTATACAGGCAGGGGCAGACTGGCCATCTGCATTTTGGGCAAATGTCAGATGGGAAGGTCCATTTTAAGCCCAGTGGGCCTGTTTCACTTTGGTATTTTGTGTAAAATGTGACCGACCACCTGGATTCGGTCCTATGTAGCAACATTTGAAATTGTGTTTTTTACATTGGATAAAAGTAGAGACTCAGAGCTACAAAATGGTATATCATTTGTTGAAAAACAAATGGTAGTCCAACTAAGCGCAAATTAGATGGAATGGTGTATCGCTGCAGAATGCTGTGGTAGCCATGCTGGTTACGTGTGCCTTGAATCACCGACAGTGTCACCATCAAAGCACCCCAACACCATCACACCCACTCCTCCATACTCTGCGTCTCACAAAGACACGGCGGTTGGAACCAAAAATCTCCAATTTGAACTCATCAGACCAAAGGACAGATTTCCACCGGTCTAATGTCCATTGCTCGTGTTTCTTGACCCAATCAAGTCTGTTCTTCTTATTGGTGTCCTTTAGTAGTGTTTCTTTGCAGAAATTCAACCATGAAGGCCTGATTCATGCAGTCTTCTCTGAACAGTTGATGTGGAGATGTGTCTGTTACTTGAACTCTGTGAAGCATTTATTTGGGCTGAAATTTCTGAGGCTGGTAACTGTAATGAACTTGTCCTCTGCAGCAGAGGTAACACTGGGTCTTCCTTTCCTGTGGTGGTCCTCACCAGAGCCAGTTTCATCGTGGCGCATGATCTAAGCATTTCTACACCTGTTGTATTCGGCGCACATGACAAATAAACTTTGATTTGATTTGATGGTTTTTGTGACTTTCAAAGTTCTTGACATTTTATGGATTGACTGACCTTCAAGTCTTAAAGTAACGATGGACTGTCATTTATCTTTGCTTATTCGAGCTGTTCTTGCTTATTCGAGCTGTGTCGGTGGGCTAGGGTCAGTCTATTATATCTGGAGTATTTCTCCTGTCTTATCCGGTGTCCTGTGTGAATTTAAGTGTGCTCTCTCTAATTCTTTCTTTCTTTCTTTCATTCTTTCTTTCTTTCTTTCTTTCTTTCTTTCTTTCTTTCTTTCTCTGATGACCTGAACCCTAGGACCATGCCTCAGGACTACCTGGCCTGATGACGCCTTGCTGTCCCCAGTCCACCTGGCCATGCTGCTGCTCCAGTTTCAACTGTTCTGCCTGCTGCTATGAAACCCTGACCTGTTCACCGGACGTGCTACCTGTCCCAGACCTGCCGTTTTCAACTCTCTAGAGACAGCAGGAGCGGTAGAGATACTCTGAATGATCGGCTATGAAAAGCCAACTGACATTTACTCCTGAGGTGCTGACCTTTTGCACCCCACTCGTCAACCACTCGTCAACCACTGTGAATATTATTATTTGACCCTGCTGGTCATCTATGAACATTATAATCTCCACCCAGCACAGCCAGAAGAGGACTGGCCACCCCTCATAGCCTGGTTCTTCTCTATGTTTTGTCCTAGGTTCTGGCCTTTCTAGGGAGTTTTTCCTAGCCACCGTGTTTCTACACCTGCATTGCTTTCTGTTTGGGGTTTTAAGCTGGGTTTCTGTACAGCACTTTGTGATGTCAGCTAAGAAGGGCTTTATAAATGAATGTGATTGATTCTTGCCATATTATGGACTTGGTATTTTACCAAATAGTACTATCTTCTGTATACCACCCCTAACTTGTCACAACACAACGAATTGGCTCAAACGCAATAAGAAGAAAATAAATTCCACAAATTAACTTTTAACAAGAATCACCTGTTACTTGAAATGCATTCCAGGTGACTACCTGGTAGTAGTTGAGAGAATGCCAAGCTGGTTGAGAGAATGCCAAGAGTGTGCAAAGCTGTCATCAAGGCAAAGGGTGGCTTCTTTGAGGAATCTAAAATCTAAAATCTATTTTGATTTCTTTAACACTTTCTTGGTTACTACATGATTCCATATGTGTTATTTCATAGTTGTGATGTCTTCACTATTACTCTACAATGTAGAAAATAGTAAAAATGAAGAAAAACCCTTGAATGAGTAGGTGGGTACAAACTTTTGACTGGTACTACTAGCTAGCTAAACAATGAACCATAATCCCAACTCATAACATTACTACCATGCATAAATTGTCAGGTAACTAAATTGAACCAACTTGGTTCAATGCTTGTTAGCAAGCTAACATTACGCTATAACTAGCAATGCAAATCGCTTTCTGAGATACAAATAATATTACTACACAGATCATACATATCATGTTAGCTAGCTAGCTAACAGTATGCTTTAACTTGCAATGAAAATGACTTTCTGACAAAATTAGAAACGTATAATAACTGAACATTTTACTAGCTAGACTCTTACCTGCATACATGGATGAACACTTTTCCTTCTCTGTCACGGATGCCATGGTTGACCTTAGTTTGATGATGTAATCCAGAGACAGGTGTTCTCTTTTCGACTCCCTCTGCATATTTGCAATCAAACGCCAGAATTTCCTGAGCTATTATACTCTGCTTCCACTGGGCATTCTACTGATTTCGAAGCTTGGTCAACTTCTTTGTTTCAGTTCTTTGTGATATCTTCCAAAAAAAGCAGAATTAGAAAGGACTACTTACACATACTGAGCAGCTCATGTTACAGACAGAATCATGCTACATGGCAGACCAATCTGATCTAATCTCTCGGTATGTCCAGTCAATACATTATCTCAGCCAGTCATGCTAGCAGGAAGGTTCCTGTCTTTTTGTGTGGCTAAACCAAAAATGCTCGTAAATTAACTATTGTATTAGTATTTACAGATGGCATGCAAGTTTATTTTTAAGGCACATGAAAGTTCACATGTTCCAGAAGGCATTTCTGCCCAAAAATGCATTTTGATTTTTTTTTAAATGCCTCTCCTGTGAAGTAATGATGTGCGACATACACCTAGTTTCCTGAAACAAGTCACACCTGACCATTATCTAGCGAATAATTGTGGCTTTAAGAAATAAAAGGGAAAATATTTTCTTCCTGATCTTCTTAACCGTAAACTGCTTAACCGGCCTACTTGTCTGTTTTTAAACATCCGGTTAATCTGTTTGTTTAGTATTTATTGTAAGTACTGCATGGGCAGAGTTCCAAAAAAAGCATATGTTGAGGTTGAAAACCTCCTTTTCGAGAGAGACCTGGCAAGAAAGCCGGCAAGGGAATGGTATTATAAGACAAGAATTGACTTAGCTCCAACAAGAAGTTTGTGTTCACATTGATCAAGAAGAACAGAAAACCACCGTCAAAGGTTCCAAAGTAGTCCAACTTCCAGGACTAAAAAAGTTACTAATGACAGACTAGCCACTCAGGAAAAATGACATGGTACTTTTCTCTCCTCCCTTTCTTCTTTGGTTTCAGACTATTTTCCCTTTTCTGTCTCTCATATCTTGTCTCTCCAGCTCTAGTCATAATACAGTCTCTCTCACAGTGAGTTCAACCTCTATGAAACTTGCTCTATCTCTATGTGAGTTGTTCTTCTGAATTAGACCAAAGGAGAAGAACAACACACACACACGCACGCACGCACGCACACACACACACACACACATTAGATCCTAATAAAGAGGGGCGTCAGTGTCTCGGTGCACCCCTCCGGCGTCTTTCATGTGTCCAATTACTGACAGATCCCCCAAAATCATATTCACCTTTTCTGCTTTTAATTAGTTATCATATCACCGCTGGTTGTCCTTACTGTGTGCCAAGCCTGTCAGAGTCCTGGGGTTTTAGGAGTACTGGAGCTAGATATTTACTCTCCCACATTCTAAAGATGTATTAGTACTCAGGATATGTCAGAGTCCTGGGGTTTTAGGAGTACTGGCGCTAGATATTTACTCTCCCACATTCTAAAGATGTATTAGTACTCAGGATATGTCAGAGTCCTGGGGTTTTAGGAGTACTGGCGCTAGATATTTACTCTCCCACATTCTAAAGATGTATTAGTACTCAGGATATGTCAGAGTCCTGGGGTTTTAGGAGTACTGGCGCTAGATATTTACTCTCCCACATTCTAAAGATGTATTAGTACTCAGGATATGTCAGAGTCCTGGGGTTTTAGGAGTACTGGAGATAGATATTTACTCTCCCACATTCAAAAGATGTGTTAGTACTCAGGATATGTCAGAGTCCTGGGGTTTTCTAAGCATTTGGTAGCATTGGTTGTGTTCATTTCCAATGATACGGTTTTTAGAGACATTGTTAAACCAAATCCACTATTAAATGGAAGGGGATTACTGAAATGGAAGTATCAACTGCTGTGCTGTTACAGTATGTCACTGTCCTGACCGGGTATCGACACTGGGTCATCAGTGTGAGTCGAGACTGTATTAGCCCATTGAGCTTAGCCTACATAGTAACAGTTATGGGAGTCAAAACTAGTCCTCATGTCTCAGGCAACGTGAGTAGAGTAGAGTCTTTATTAGGGGTGCTGGGAGTCCTAGTGGTTAAAGCGTTGGGCCAGTAACTGAAAGGTTACTGGATCGAACCACTGAGCTGACAAGGTACAAATCTGTCATTCTGCCCCTGAGCAAGGCAGTTAACCCACTATTCCCCAGGAGCCAAAGATGTGGATGTCGATTAAGGCAACCCCCCGCACCTCTTTGATTCAGAGGGGTTGGGTTAAATGTGGAAGTTACATTTCAGTTGAATGCATTCAGTTGTACAACTGACTAGGTATCTCCCTTTCCCTTTATTATCCCCGGCAGGAAATTCATTTTGCAGCACATAGTAAAAACACATTGAACAGATGACAATAAATATACACAAACCAAAACAATATTTACAGCAATATGTACACAGCTAACAGTACTACTGGAGCTTATTGAGAAAGCTGATGGCAGCTGGTAAGAAGGAGAGTTTGACTTCTTCTTACAGAAATTCATCAAACAAGGGGTGCTGGGAGTCCTCAGAATGGATTGCGCCTTCCGTATGACTTGTGTCTGATAGAGGTGAGAAATTTCAGTTCAGTTCATACCAATGATCCTGATACCTAGTTACCCACCACTGGGCCATGGCTCACCTCCTCATCCTGTAAAAGACTCATCATTTACTACTCATTATGGTGATCATGCAGTTACTCCCGTAAAACGTACAGTATACATGCATTGTATGAGGAAGTGCCATTATTTATGGACTAATTGTTATTATTTAGACTTAGTCTGAGGTCTCATTAGAACATGATTAGAATTCCTACATTTAGGTTTAAGGCGTATTAAATCTTGAGAGCTAATAATCGAAGGCAGGAAGTTCAATGAAAAAGGGCCATTCTGTAAATGTTAGCAGTCCATCACTCATAATTACAATATAATGGTCATTGCGTCTCTTCGTGCACTACATGATAAGATAGCAATCTACATATTGATTTAGAGAGAGAGACAACATGAGTGTTTGATTTGATGTGTGTTTTTAATTCTACAGAATGCTTTAAAATCAAGCCATGGCATTAGACATTGATTGCATTACATTACATTGATCTGTGGATGCCGTTCGAGGTCTCGGAGGGAAATTAGCTTTCTCCCCTTTTTGTCTGTCTGCTAATTATTGAAAACAAGATTTTCTTCTGATTAAATGAGTGGATGGATAGGGAAAGCTTAGGGCTTTGTGTCCTCTTCTATACCTCTTCTAGGTATAGAACACCTGAAGTTATTGGTGGGGGGCGGGGGTATCATGGGT
>NC_143032.1:21125000-21130000 GCF_057628025.1 Oncorhynchus mykiss
GCTGCATTTCCTCTCTCTCCTCTGCTATCCCATCTTTCCCCCTCTGACCACTCTCAACACTGCCCTCCCTAACCCTCTCTCTCTTCCCTCTCTCCTCTCCTCTCTCCTATACTGTACTCCTACAGCACTTGACCACCAGACCCCTGATATACCCGGCCATCAATTATTTGTCCCAAGCTAAATAACAAGATATTGTACATAGAGCAGATTTCAGGACCATAGAGTTCTGTCTCTATTCTTTTTTCCCAATAAAAAATGGAGCATTGTGGTAACTGTGACAACCGCAATCTGTACTGTACTTCTAAAGCACATCCAGTACAGATCTGGGATCAGGCCATAAAGCATTTTTTTCTCGGATAGATTTGATCAACAAGCAGAACACAGGGGGATCAACTGACATTCTTAACACCAGAAAATCAATAGCTTATTATCCCAATAGGGTGATATAATTAAATGGTGGGAAGCCTGGGTGTAGAAAACAATTAACAGGATTGATCTCTAAGGAAATTGTGTGAATGCATCCGAAAATAATTATCTCGGAGCAACAGTGACAATCTTTTAATCAAACCCATACAAGTCGATAATATCTCCACTCTCTTAATCAGTTACACACACCTTATCTCTCTCCGAGGCACACATGCACACACAAACAGGAACAGGAACAGGAAGATGAACATGAACACACACAAACACATACACCACATACGCTGCCGTGTGCACAAGTCTCGAAAAGCTCAACTCTGGCACTCTTGGCAGTGGTGAGGGAAGAGGAGGGGTGTTATTGAATTGTTTAATTAACCACTAAGTGGAGGCTGATGGTTTCATGAATCAAATTCTCACTCCCTCACACACCAAACAGAAAGACAGTTGTTGGTGAATACCAATGTCTTCCTCTAAAGATGGAGAAAGCTCTGTTTACAATGGAAAGTAAGATTCCAGACTGTAGAATGTGGATGAGAGTTACTGAGCTATGAAATGAGAGTCAGACTGAGTTGTTTATCTGTGTGTTGTCTACTTCTCCCTGGTCTCTTCCCAAAGGAGCTCCAGGACATGGCACTGTGGTCACTGATGTGTATAGAGATGCATGTGGAAGTGTGTGTGTGTGTACACTCTTAAAAACAAAAGTGCAAATTGGAACCAAATAAGGTTATTGAGAGTGATGCCATAGGGGAACCCTTTTAGAGTCTCTGAAGAACCATAAATGGGATGGTTCTTTGAAAAAAACATTTGGGGATTTTTATTTGCATAGTTCCCAGGATGCCTTTCGAGTTAATTTTCAAGGTACTTGTACCACTCATGACGTTTTGCTAGTGACAGAGACATGGTTGTTGATTTCATTCATTAAAATTTAATTCTTAAAGACAATACAGCCTAGTTTTACCCTAATACAGTGGCCTGAAACTCATAGTTTACAGAACACACAAGGCATGCAAGTCACACTATGCTGGCATGCAAGTCGCACTATGCTGGCATGCAAGTCGCACTATGCTGGCATGCAAGTCGCACTATGCTGGCATGCAAGTCGCACTATGCTGGCATGCAAGTCACACTATGCTGGCATGCAAGTCACACTATGCTGGCATGCAAGTCGCACTATGCTGGCATGCAAGTCGCACTATGCTGGCATGCAAGTCACACTATTCTGGCATGCAAGTCCCACTATGCTGCCATGCAAGTCACACTATGCTGCCATGCAAGTCACACTATGCTGGCATGCAAGTCACACTTGCCAGATTAGGGATATACACCATTTAGAATTGTATTCACCCGCAACCTGCATTTGGAATGATTTTGGGTGCAATAAGTCCAAGTAACAGACTGGAACAGTTTAGAAAAATGTATGTTATTTATATTTGAGTAGCATAAGTTTAATTAATCAATAAACATACATGCAAAAACATTGATATTGAAAGAAACAATTCTGAAAATCCACCTGCAAAAGAGTATGCTGGGGAATATGATAGTGATGGCCATGGTTTTGGTTCAACTCTAGTTATTAACACCAACTCTGGGGTTCTTTTACACCACTGATTAACTCTTGAATCAACCCTAGAAATGTTACACTGAAAACTCAACACTAGTTAACACTGGACAATTTGCTGTGTGCTATGAAAGGGACATATTTGCAGGCTTCAATAGACATTTCAAGAACCTTTAAGAATTCTGAAGAACCGTAGATGCCACATCAAAAACCCCACACTTAACTCAAAGTTTTTTTTTATGCGGCAACAGTTCTCCAAGGAACCTTAAGAGCTGAGGAAGACCCACTTAAGAACCTTTTTTCAGTGTACAACTGGGCAGTTTATCTGAGAGGGAAATGGGTAAAGGGTCTGTTCCCTAGACTGACCTTGCCTGAGGTTGTGGCCTTGTTCATCCGCACACACACACACACACACACACACACACACACACACACACACACACACACACACACACACTGATAAATCTCTGTACTTAAGAGCCTCTCTTGGTCCATTTCCTCCCTTGCTGAGCCTGTGTCCTCTGAGTGTGTCTGAAGTCTAAACTCACACACTGTAAGAGCTGCCGAGTGGAAAATCACATAAACAAACACTTTATCCGAGAGGCAGCCTGGACAACACACAGGGAAAGAGAAGAAGAGGGAGCGTGAGGAAAATGAGAGGCAGGGGAGAGGTAAGAGAGAGAGAAAGAGAGAGAGAGAGAGAGAGAGAGAGAGAGAGAGAGAGAGAGAGAGAGCAAGAGAGAGGGTGGAAGAGATAAGAGAGCTAGACATCAGTAAAAAAAAACTAGCAGTGTGAAGGAGCAAGAGGGAGTGAGAGAGAAAAGAGGCTGACACTGGCACAGTACCACAGAGAGAGCACAGGAAGTGAAGGACACTGGGAGGGCAGCTTCCTGCATGGGGTGGACATGGGAGAGAAATAGAGAAAGTGTGTGCGTGCGTGCCTTAAGGCTGGCCGACATGGCCAAAATATCATATCATGATATTTGTGAAGGTATGACTGTATTTGACAGTATTTTATTATTATTTTTTTAATAAAAGTTGCAGATATGCTTCATAAGTAGTGCGTGACTTTAGCGTTGTAACAAATACCTTCTAAGTGGTTTTAATGGGGCTTTCTCTCTTTTAATTGTTTTATACTGTTCAATCAAAAAAACAATCAGCCTACATGTACGTAGTAATTACTACATTTGTTTTGTCTTTGTATGTCTCTATTTTGTGAAAAATGTACCGTTTTCTTTATCAGAATAGTTACTCTCCTCTATAACTACGTTTCCATCCAGTAGCGACAGATTTTTATGCAATTATTCTAAAATCTGCATAAAAACAATATGCCCACTTTCCCACCAGAGATGCGCTTCCATCAAATGGACTTGTTTCTGATGAAAGGCTGTACGTGATGACGTAGCTGCACATCAAAATACCTTTGTGGTTCAATTCCCATGTACTGCATAAAAAGTGAAATGGGTTTCCATGGCAAATTTCTACTCTACTGAGTGGTTTCCCACAGACAATGTTGGGTTATATAGCGAGTGTGCCCACGTTGGTATTGACAAGTGCGCTCTAGCCAACAGCTTGCAGATACAGTGCGGGTATAGCCTACATCAGTGGTTCCCAATGTTTATCGGTTACTGTCCCACCAACTGAATTCTGCTCTGCTCGGAGTACCCTTCAAGTACCCCCTGCGGATAGGCCAAGTCCCCCCAGAGTCCTAGTAACACTTGCATACATTATGAGATTTTTATAGACAAAAGAGCAAGATCATTTTTTATTTGTCACCAGAATAAGACTGTCACGTTGGTATAAAGGGTTCGGGAGACAGGCGCAGGAATGCGTAATAGGGGTTTAATTTACACCCAAATTATGGCGCGCCATGTAAAGGCATGGGGACGAAGACCAAACAAACACTATGCAAAACACAGGGTTGAAACCCAAACAAAAGAGCGAGGAGTACCTCGAATAAATACACATGTGCACAATGATTAACACACGCGACGAGACCCGTAATCATCTGCACAATCCACAAAGGCACGAAAGCCAAAACACACAGCACAGGTTCTCACACGCACCAACGGACATAGTAACAATAATCGACAGGACAATGGTAAACCAAGGGCACACTTATACAATAACTAATCAGTGGGAATACGGGACAGGTGTGCGTAATGAAAGCTCCGGAGGGATCCGTGACAGAGACCCTCAGTATTTATTGGAAAGGACCCAAATCGTAGTTGGTGGACCACACAACATCGCGTGACTCCAAGTTTACTTCCATATGATTGGTTATCAATCAATATTTATCAATCAATATTTACACATTAGCGTTTACACCAACATTTCTAGCATAATTCACTTTACAGACACAAAATGATCCCAGCTTGTCTAGCATATTTAGTTTCAGCACTCAGTTATTACATTTAATAAACCAAACATTGATATACTGTTACAGTGGGGCAAAAAAGTATTTAGTCAGCCACCAGTTCTCCCACTTAAAAAGATAATTCTCATCATAGGTACACTTCAACTATGAGAGACAAAATGAGAAAGAAAAAAAATCCAGAAAATCACATTGTAGGATTTTTTAATGAATTTATTTGCAAATTATGGTGGAAAATAAGTATTTGGTCACCTACAAACAAGCAAGATTTCTGGCTCTCACAGACCTGTAACTTCTTCTTTAAGAGGCTCCTCTGTCCTCCACTAATTGCCTGTATTAATGGCACCTGTTTGAACTTGTTATCAGTATAAAAGACAACAGTCACACTCCAAACTCCACTATGGCCAAGACCAAAGAGCTGTCAAAGGACATCAGAAACAAAATTGTAGACCTGGACCAGGCTGGGAAGACTGAATCTGCAATAGGTAAGCAGCTTGGTTTGAAGAAATCAACTGTGGGAGCAATTATTAGGAAATAAAAGACATACAAGACCACTGATAATCTCCCTCGATCTGGGGCTCCATGCAAGATCTCACCCCGTGGGGTCAAAATGATCACAAGAACGGTGAGCAAAAATCCCAGAAC
>NC_143032.1:21132500-21155000 GCF_057628025.1 Oncorhynchus mykiss
CGATTGCCATTGCGTGTTTCTTGGTCTCCCGGGGCATCCGTGTAATGTTCTTGATATTGTGAAGCTCCGTGATCTAAGACAAACAGAACAACAAAACATTAGCCAAATCAACAAGACGACAGCTGAGGGGACAGGTCACGGAAACACCGTCTAGTAATGTTAGCTTTTCTTGTTTTTCTTGTCTGAAAAAGTTGCCGAGATAAATTCGTTGTTCGACTTGCTCCCTTAACTGATCATTTTTCATCTTAAATTACTATTGGTGATGTTCTGTACATGCAGAATTGCAAAACAAACTTTAATTGTATCATATTTATTTACACAATATTCATATTTCATCAACTCTGTTGAAAGGAGCTATATGAATGCAATTCATTACCACTACTATCGTTGTATTTAGGGAAATCAAAGGAAATTGTGTGAAGAAGACCATTTATATTGTGTAATGGACTATAACAAGCTCGTCATATACATTATGGATCAACACAGTCTCCTAAATGACAGTTTGGATTTCCATTGGTCTGGCTCTAACTAAAAAAACAACAAGAGCAATTGGTGAAACTGCTTCACTTTGCACACGGCCAATAAAGATCCAATCAATACTCAGGAGCAGAATCAAAAGCTCCTAAATCATGTTAACTCTGGGAGTTAACAGTCATTTAATTGAATATCTTGTGCATTTATAGGACTGTTTTCTTCAACAATCCTCTCTGTTCGCTGCTGGACAGATAAGAGCCATTACATTATTGTAGAGCGCTCGCTCAGAGCCAACCGTGGGCACAATGCCAGCCTGATGGGAATGTATGTACCTGATGGGAATGGCTCACTGCCGTATACTCTAGTAAAATGTGTGTGTGTGTGTGCGTGCGAGTGTTCGTCCCTGCGTGCGTGTTTCCTATATAGTAAAAACCTGACTGTTAGAGATCAGTGCCACGAGCCATGCTAACATGCAGAATAAAGATTTCTACATTTGATTTGATTATTGCTAGTGAAATAAATTCAATTTTCCATAAGCATTTTCCGTTCAAGACTGTTGTGAAACTGCATCACAAGGCAGTGTGATGATGAGGTTGTACAAAATGTATTGAATATCATTATCCTCAGTGTTCATTATCCAGACAATAGCATTGATACCATCTGTTTGCATCGCTGATGTGAGGAAGTGAATAGGAAGTCAATATGGTTCATATCTTAACCCAGAAACATAATTATAACACAGAACTGGCAGCAAAAACCACATCAGCACTGGAGCCTCCTCTCCTCTCCTCTCCTCTCCTCTCCTCTCCTCTCCTCTCCTCTTTGATGATCTTCTCTTTCCTCTAGGAACATAGCCACAAAGCTATTGTCAAGAATATAGCCCAAAGGCATAAACTCTCTAAAAGTTACTTCTCTACAGTTTACTGCTTATTTATTTACGGTTTATGAACCAAGCCATTGGTAGCATCATATGGCTGCAAATGCCTTTGTCAAAAGCTCATGACATAGAGGCAGCCAAAACATCAAACAAGTGAGACAGGGAGTGGGTCCTGCTGAATTATTTTTGGGAATTATTCAGTTGTATACACCGAGTCAATATTCAGGTAATAATAAGGAATTCCCCTTGACCACACCCACAAATTGGGGAAAACAAACATTATTTCCCAATGACACCCAGTGTAAAAGAGACAACTTTGTCGTCGTTTTTTGTTTAATGTGCAAAACTCATAGAGACATACCCCAAGCGACTTACAGCTGTAATCGCAGCAAAAGGTGGCGCTACAAAGTATTAACTTAAGGGGGCTGAATAATTTTGCACGCCCAATTTTTCAGTGTTTGATTTGTTAAAAAAGTTTGAAATATCCAATAAATGTCGTTCCACTTCATGATTGTGTCCCACTTGTTGTTGATTCTTCACAAAAAAATACAGTTTTATATCTTTATGTTTGAAGCCTGAAATGTGGCAAAAGGTCGCAAACTTCAAGGGGGCCGAATACTTTCGCAAGGCACTGTATGTGTGTGGAAAACATTAAATCACAGGTAATACATTTCACTTGTTTAATATACTCAGTTTGTACTGAAAGTCCATTCCCTACTTGTAGCTGTAAAATCCGTTTGTTTGTGTTGTTGGGAAGCCCTATGATATAAAACGTTCTATGTAGTGAGAACGCTCCGGAGCAGGCAATGTTGAAAAGTCATCTTTAGACATGTTGTACTTTTCTTAAATCTAGTTTTGTAATTTATTAAAACAAGCAGACAACAAGAAAATTGCTTTGAAAAAGGTCATGTTTTAGCTGTGACCTAGGTAACCACAGGTTATTTTTCTGACAGGTGGGCGTGGCCGCAACGTTCTATCTACGCAGCACCCTTCGAAACACAAAAGCAAATCCACTGTTGTTGTTGTTGTTGTTGTTTTTAAGTTTTCTCTGGAGCACTGTTCTGGAATCCCTCGGATGAAACCTTTCCTAATCTGTGTGGGGATTCTAGGGAAGCGTTTTCATGTGCACTGGGGAGCACTGTGTTGGAAGCATTATCAGGTGCACTGGTGCATGTGTTCAGTCATCACTCACTTTGCTGTGGGTAGCAGACATCTCTAGGAGAGGTTAACACTACACAGGCATTTCAATTTGATGGAATGATGTAGTATACAAAGTTACGTAGCTATTGCAAATCAGCATAGGCCTCCAGTCAGTCAACCCCTTGATGAGGTGGGGAAGTGACTGATAACTAATGATAGTGTATTAGACAGTGTGTTATAGCCTCTCATAATACAGCCACATATTAAAGAGCCCAGACACATCAAACACTCTGGTGTCCCAGCAAGTCGCTATCTGAGGCCACATCTCCTCTCCTCCCATCACTACAGCAGAGCCACTTAACTCACTTAACATCATCCTTGCCACTGATAATGAGGCCTAATTGGGGTATTTTCAAAGGGTTTAATAAGCGGGGAGAGATATATTATATTCCAGATGATCCTCCTCAATGGAAGAGAAAGACCCCGCAGGAACGAGATAAAGCGTCCAAATGTGCCATAATAGATTCCGAACAGCAATCTTTACCCCATGTGGAATTATTTTATGAAAGACAAATACAATCATTTTTTGGGGTCGGTTTGTGCGTAATAGGATTTAACCGATTGATGTGTAATAAAATAAGTGCTTGGCAATATTGTCTGAGGGGAAATGGTGGTTGGGGCTTGTTATTGGGTAAAAATGAGTTGTGTCTAAGTTGTGATGGGAGGCGGTGTCGTTAAAAGGGTCGACAAACTCAGACAAATGAATTTCTGTCTGGCGTTGTGCTGCGTCTAAAAACATATCTGTCTACTGAGTGTACCCTTCATATCAAGACAGAAATATTTTGGAGAGCCAATGATGTGAATATTGATATGAATATATATATATATATATATAGAAATACATATATATATATATATATATATATATATATATATATATATATATATATATATATATATATAGTGCCTTGCGAAAGTATTCGGCCCCCTTGAACTTTGCGACCTTTTGCCACATTTCAGGCTTCAAACATAAAGATATAAAACTGTATTTTTTTGTGAAGAATCACCAACAAGTGGGACACAATCATGAAGTGGAACGACATTTATTGGATATTTCAAACTTTTTTAACAAATCAAAAACTGAAAAATTGGGCGTGCAAAATTATTCAGCCCCTTTACTTTCAGTGCAGCCAACTCTCTCCAGAAGTTCAGTGAGGATCTCTGAAGTATCCAATGTTGACCTAAATGACTAATGATGATAAATACAATCCACCTGTGTGTAATCAAGTCTCCGTATAAATGCACCTGCACTGTGATAGTCTCAGAGGTCCGTTAAAAGCGCAGAGAGCATCATGAAGAACAAGGAACACACCAGGCAGGTCCGAGATACTGTTGTGAAGAAGTTTAAAGCCGGATTTGGATACAAAAAGATTTCCCAAGCTTTAAACATCCCAAGGAGCACTGTGCAAGCGATAATATTGAAATGGAAGGAGTATCAGACCACTGCAAATCTACCAAGACCTGGCCGTCCCTCTAAACTTTCAGCTCATACAAGGAGAAGACTGATCAGAGATACAGCCAAGAGGCCCATGATCACTCTGGATGAACTGCAGAGATCTACAGCTGAGGTGGGAGACTCTATCCATAGGACAACAATCAATCGTATATTGCACAAATCTGGCCTTTATGGAAGAGTGGCAAGAAGAAAGCCATTTCTTAAAGATATCCATAAAAAGTGTTGTTTAAAGTTTGCCACAAGCCACCTGGGAGACACACCAAACATGTGGAAGAAGGTGCTCTGGTCAGATGAAACCAAAATTGAACTTTTTGGCAACAATGCAAAACGTTATGTTTGGCGTAAAAGCAACACACCATCCCCACTGTCAAACATGGTGGTGGCAGCATCATGGTTTGGGCCTGCTTTTCTTCAGCAGGGACAGGGAAGATTGTTAAAATTGATGGGAAGATGGATGGAGCCAAATACAGGACCATTCTGGAAGAAAACCTGATGGAGTCTGCAAAAGACCTGAGACTGGGATGGAGATTTGTCTTCCAACAAGACAATGATCCAAAACATAAAGCAAAATCTACAATGGAATGGTTCAAAAATAAACATATCCAGGTGTTAGAATGGCCAAGTCAAAGTCCAGACCTGAATCCAATCGAGAATCTGTGGAAAGAACTGAAAACTGCTGTTCACAAATGCTCTCCATCCAACCTCACTGAGCTCGAGCTGTTTTGCAAGTAGGAATGGGAAAAAAATTCAGTCTCTCGATGTGCAAAACTGATAGAGACATACCCCAAGCGACTTACAGCTGTAATCGCAGCAAAAGGTGGCGCTACAAAGTATTAACTTAAGGGGGCTGAATAATTTTGCATGCCCAATTTTTCAGTTTTTGATTTGTTAAAAAAGTTTGAAATATCCAATAAATGTCGTTCCACTTCATGATTGTGTCCCACTTGTTGTTGATTCTTCACAAAAAAATACAGTTTTATATATTTATGTTTGAAGCCTGAAATGTGTCAAAAGGTCGCAAAGTTCAAGGGGGCCGAATACTTTCGCAAGGCACTGTATATATAGTTGAAGTCGGAAGTTTACATACACTTAGGTTTGAGTCATTAAAACTAGTTTTTCAACCACTCCACAAATTTATTTTTTTGGCAAGTCGGTTAGGACATCTACTTTGAGCATGACACAAGTCATTTTTCCAACAATTGTTTACAGACAGATTATTTCACTTACAATTCACTGTATCACAATTCCAGTGGGTCAGAAATTTACATACACTAAGTTGACTGTGCCTTTAAACAGCTTGGAAAATTCCAGAAAATGATTTCATGGCTTTAGAAGCTTCTGATAGGCTAATTGTGTAGTGTATGCATAACTGGCTGCAGGGAAGTCAGGCGCAGGAGAGCAGAATTGGGTAGCAAACGGAGCCCTTTATTACGGCGAACAGACACACGGCACTGAGAACAATAAACAAATACGGGTTACATAACCCGGGCCAAACCAGTCTGACGTGCACATACACGTGCACATACACGTAACAACAAACAATTCCACTCACAGACATGGGGGGAACAGAGGGTTAAATACTCGTCAAATAATGAGGGAATGTAAACCAGGTGTGTGGGAAAACAAGACAAATGGAAAATGAAAAGTGGATCGGCGATGGCTAGAAGACTGGTGACGTCGACCACCGAACGCCGCCCGAACAAGGAGAGGAACCGACTTCGGCAGAAGTCGTAACAAATTGACATAATTTGAGTCAATTGGAGGAGTACCTGTGGATGTATTTCAATGCCTACCTTCAAACTCAGTGCCTCTTTGCTTGACATCATGGGAAAAATCAAAACAAATATAAAGTATAAACCACCAAAAAAAGCCAGACTATGGTTTGCAACTGCACATGGGGACAAAGATCGTACTTTTTGGAGAAATGTCCTCTGGTCTGATGAAACAAAAATAGAACTGTTTGGCCATAATGACCATCGTTATATTTTGGGAAAAAAGGGGGAGGCTTGCAAGCTGAAGAACACGTGAAGCACGGGGGTGGCAGCATCATGTTGTGGGGGTGCTTTGCTGCAGGAGGGACTGGTGCACTTCACAAAATAGATGGCATCATGTGGCAGAATAAGTATGTGGATATATTGAAGCAACATCTCAAGACATCAGTCAGGAAGTTAAAGCTTGGTTGCGAATGGGTCTTCCAAATGAACAATGACCCCAAGCATACTTCCAAAGTTGTGGCAAAATGACTTAAGGACAACAAAGTCAAAGTATTGGAGTGGCCATCACAAAGTCCTGACCTCAATCCCGTTGAAAATGTGTGGGCAGAACTGAAAACGCGCGTGTGAGCAAGGAGGCCTACAAACCTGGCTCAGTTACACCAGCTCTGTCAGGAGGAATGGGCCAAAATTCACCCAACTTATTGTGGAAGGCTACCCGAAACATTTGACCAACGTTAAACAATTTAAAGGCAATGCTACCAAATACTAATTGAGTGAATGTAAACTTCTGACCCACTGGGAAAGTGAGGAAATAAATAAAAGCTGAAATAAATCCTTCTCTCTACTATGATTCTGACATTTCACATTCTTAAAATAAAGTGGTGATCTTAACTGACCAAAGACATGGAATTTTTTACAAGGATTAAATGTCAGGAATTGTGAAAAACTGAGTTTACATGTAGTTGGCCGAGGTGCATGTAAACTTCCGACTTAAACTGTATTTACCTTGTGAAAGCTTCTGAAGTATGCTGCCTTCTCATCTTGGTATTTCTCTAACCGTCTGGGGCCTTTACTGGACGCCTTCTTAAACACCAGCCAGCACCTCTTGAAGATCTGTGGAGAACACATGAGTAACAGAACCATGAGAATACCATCAAAAGAACCCCAAACCAGGGAGATGTTCCCCTGAAGAATCGGGTCAGCCACCCAAACAAGGGAGATGTTCCCCTCAAGAATCTGATTAGAAACCCAAACCAGAAAGATGTTCCCCTGGTGAACCTGATCAGAAGAACCCCAAACCAGGGAGACGTTCCTCCCAAGAATCTGATCAGACACCCAAACCAGAGAGATGTTACCCTCAAGAATCTGATCAGAAACACAAACCAGAGAGATGTTCCCCTGAAGAACCTGTTCAGATACCAAAATCAGAGAGATGTACTTCTGAAGAACCTGATCAGAAACTCAAACCAGAGAGACGTTCCCCTGAAGAACCTGATCAGAACCCCAAACCAGGGAGATGTACAGTAATAAACAAGACTAAAAACCAGCACGCAATGCAACCTTTGAAGTTTGAAAAAAGACGTAACTGATTACACAGCCAAACAAAACAAAATGCTGACATTGTCAAGGGCATTTTTTATCATAACACAATGAAAGGTATTCATTTAAAACATTGGGCTGAGTGTAAAACAAAAAAACAACAAAAAAACTAAAAAATGCATTTGATACATTAATAAGCATCTTCACTAATTCATTTTTCCAAGCATTCCAGCCAGCCTGTCTCATCATTTATCTGTGTGGATATTAATCCAGACTCAATGAGATGCTCACCGGTGCATCACCACATCAATAACTCAAAGAGCAAATGCTTTCCTCTCAGTCAACTGAAACTGGGCTGTTTGTGCATTCATCTATTTAGCAATCTAGACCTATTTGTTTGGATGCACTGCTACTGCACAGTCACAGATACACATACACACACCCACGCACACCCCCACAGCCGCACACACACACTGTGTGCCTAAGGGCCACAATAAGGTCAACATCGAAAGGGGACATACTCGCTCAAAAACGGTCCCTAACTCTCACCGTCACACAAGAGGGAGAGAGAGAGACATCCTTCAGTTTATTTCTGTGCGTATAACATTGTAACGACACGACAAAGTCATGTTAAAATGTTGACAGCTGAAATGTCCCGGTGTTTAGTGAGAGATGAGAAAGCAGTGTAATAGTAGCTCCCTTTGTGTTGGCTTTCTCAGAGGTAGCCTACTGATGTAGCTTAGTGAGTATTGATTAGCTGACCAAAGTCTGGGGTACACCCCCCCCCCCTGCAGGGACTTAGAACTCTCTGGATCACACACACACACACACAGAGAGAGAGACACACACAGATAGACAAACACACACACTGTGTGCCAAAGAGCCACAACAAGGTCAAGATTGAAAAAGGGACACAGACAATCAAAAACTCTTCCGTCTCTTTAAAAAAAGAACTCCACAATCATCTCTCCACTTCATTCTCCTCTGTCTGTCTGTCTGTCTGTCTCTCTCCACTTCATTCTCTCTCTCGTTTTGTATTTTTTTTATCATGAAGGGTACATTGAATAAGACCAGAATAATCCACATCTGAATACCTTATTCTACAGTATTTTCTTATTCTAGTAGTACATCCATAACCTATATCATCCATAGCCTATATCCTCCATTGCCTAAATCATCCATGGTCTATATCATCCATAACCTATATCATCCATAACCTATATCATCCATAGCCTTTATCATCCATAGCCTATATCATCCATAGTCTATATCATCCATAGTCTATATCATCCATAACCTATATCATCCATAGCCTATATCATCCATAGCCTATATCATCCATAGTCTATATCATCCATAGTCTATATCATCCATAACCTATATCATCCATAACCTATAACATCCATAGCCTATAACATCCACAATCTATATCATCCATAACATATATCATCCATCATCTATATCATCCATAGCCTATATCATCCATAGTCTATATCATCCATAACATATATCATCCATAGCCTATATCATCCATAGTCTATATCATCCATAGTCTATATCATCCATAACCTATATCATCCATAACCTATAACATCCATAGCCTATAACATCCACAATCTATATCATCCATAACATATATCATCCATCATCTATATCATCCATAGCCTATATCATCCATAGCCTATATCATCCATAACATATATCATCCATCATCTATATCATCCATAGCCTATATCATCCATAGTCTATATCATCCATAGTCTATATCATCCATAACCTATATCATCCATAGTCTATATCATCCATAGTCTATATCATCCATAGTCTATATCATCCATAGTCTATATCATCCATAGTCTATATCATCCATAACCTATATCATCCATAACCTATAACATCCATAGCCTATAACATCCACAATCTATATCATCCATAGTCTATATCATCCATCACCTATATCATCCATAGCCTATATCATCCATAGTCTATATCATCCATAACATATATCATCCATAGCCTATATCATCCATAGTCTATATCATCCATAGTCTATATCATCCATAGTCTATATCATCCATAGCCTATATCATCCATAGTCTATATCATCCATAGTCTATATCATCCATAGTCTATATCATCCATAACCTATAACATCCATAGCCTATAACATCCACAATCTATATCATCCATAACATATATCATCCATCATCTATATCATCCATAGCCTATAGCATCCATAGTCTATATCATCCATAACATATATCATCCATCATCTATATCATCCATAGCCTATATCATCCATAGTCTATATCATCCATAGTCTATATCATCCATAACCTATAACATCCATAGCCTATAACATCCACAATCTATATCATCCATAACATATATCATCCATCATCTATATCATCCATAGCCTATAGCATCCATAGTCTATATCATCCATAGTCTATATCATCCATAGTCTATATCATCCATAGCCTATATCATCCATAGCCTATATCATCCATAACATATATCATCCATCATCTATATCATCCATAGCCTATATCATCCATAGTCTATATCATCCATAGTCTATATCATCCATAACCTATAACATCCATAGCCTATAACATCCACAATCTATATCATCCATAACATATATCATCCATCATCTATATCATCCATAGCCTATAGCATCCATAGCCTATAGCATTCATATCCTATATCATTCATAACAGAGCAGACACTGAAAGTGAAAGATCCTAAGTCATTGTAACTTTTTACATCCTTATACTACTACCGTGTGATTTACTCTGACTCTGCGATGTCAGTTGAAGATGTCACACATCCCCTCTGTGGTCTGTTAATACTTTATATCTCCCTGACAGCTTGGCTCACGGACCTCTTGGCTCGCATCCACTTTATTATCCTAATATAATTCTTGTATGGCATCCGGAAAGACCAGGGAAGGTGTCCTCTACCCTTAATGGTCTGTGTAAATGCATAAAGCGCTTCTCTGTCTCCAACAGAGTGATTTAAACCAAATACAAATATACAGCTCATTAATGATAAATGCAATAGCTTGAGATTGTTGTGATATTGTGCACTTAAATAGAGCATGTAGCAACTTTGGGATGACTGGAACACCGTTGTGAAAACTGTAGTGCACTTAAAATATGCACTTATCTGAAGTGCACTTATAAGGAGTCAACTATAACTTATTAGGCCTAATACCATATCTAGGGGCTTCATGTTGGAGAAGAGGATCTCTTAACTTCCTGTCTGAGATAGCTAGCTGATATTGATCTGTGTGATGTATGATTATCACTCTCTGCATCGTCATGGTGGGGGGGACTGTGTATCCAGGATTCATTTGTTTACTCTATAAAAGGAACACAGCGCCTGAACTTCGCACTCCAGGTAATTGACTGGAGTGAATTCCTGCCTTGGTTCTTATCTGCTCTGTTCCTACTGATGGGCCTCGGGGCCATTAGTGAACCTCATGACTATTATACAGAGAAAACAAGAGAGAGAAAAAGGGAGAGAGAGAGAAAGAGAGAGAAAGGGATGGAAAGAGCAAGAGAGAGAGAGATGGGGGAAGAGAGGGGCAGAGAGAGAGAGAGAGAGAGAGAGAGAGAGAGAGAAGTACACAACCTAATGCTTTAATGTAGAATGGGACACTTAAGGTAATGATGGGCTGTACCTATAAAGTGCTTTCTTACTTCTGCATTTATTAATCAGGACACAAGAGGCCATAGTCAATAACCAATCTATTTTCTGAATAGTTTACCTAAGGACAAAACAACAGCATATTACATTAAACCCCAAGAGGTAAGAATGAGCTGTCTGGTCGTTGATCATAACCTACAGATCCAGTATGTGGCAAGTCATAGGGAAACTGACTCAACTGTTGTGTCAAAATCCCTTCTGGGGCGATGAAACAAAACCATTCATTGCCTACCAAACACAAAGTAATTCACTCTGAGAATGCTGAGATTAAGTCATTACAACGCTACAAAAGCAAGCTCAGAGAGATAGCTACAGTGTCGATGAGAACACAAGGTATGAAGGAAAAGGCTTAATTTCGCCTGTTCCACAGTTGCCAAATGCTTTGTCAAGGAGGGCCTATTCCTGGCAGTGTTTCTAGGTGTTACTTAGGAGGACTCTTACACTGATTTTAATTACATGGAGGTGAATGAGACTCTGCAGCTTCTAGAATGTGTGACTAATTAGAATGCTGGAACATTATTCCATGCGAGGGTGAGTGTGTGAGTGTATTTGTGTGTTGCCGCAGAACAAAGCCTCATCGCCCAGAAATAAAAAAATATATATTATCAAGAAAAAGGGATGTTATGGGAGTGCAATCAGCATCTTTTCTTTGAGGTGCGATCTGAGTAGCAGAGGATGAAAGCACTGGTTTCTACTACAATAGCCCATTCAATTTGTGTGAAGAATTACCCCCAGAGAAATGTTGCTGTAGCTACTGTATGTTGCTGTCTTTTGACTGTAACAAATAACCCTTTTCCATTTTTCTACAAGAGCTTTAAAAGAAAACTATTATATTTTTCATGCTGCTTTAGTCCCTTATTGTATAACAAAGCAACTACACTGAAATGATTTGTATACAAGCGGTACACAAGGTACCCAATGAGAACTATATTGATTTCAGTGTGGAAATAAACCAATTGTACAAAACACCAACAAGTATGGCTCACAAAGACATATTATGGCCAAAAGAACAGACTAAATGCATCACAGTGTAGCTTTGTTCACCAGCTTTGACCTGCCTCTCAGCAGAGGTCCAGAGGCTGAATATGGACTGGAGCACATCTCTCGGCTCTCTGAGGCAGAGACATGCTGATTGCACTCTGAAATCTCAATGGCTGATTAATCACTGGAAGTCCTGACCTGTCTTTATGAGTGTTCAGAACAACCCAGACCTTCCAATCATAACACTCCTCTTCACAGATGTTTCAGATCAGAATACTATTCAATGCTCAGCACACAAACAGGTCCAATATGTCGTAAATATTTAGCCATGACAACCTATTGTACATACAGTACGATCACAAACCAATGATATCCTATATGGGTAGTAGGACTGAGTGTTTCTTCAGGATACATGACTCATACAAAATGCTAGAGGCAGAGGCCACAAGCATTTTGGATCGAAAGTAAACTGGGTCATGAAAATGCACTTTGCAATAATTTGGGGTTTTCTGAAGTTGAAAACAAACTAATTTAAAATATTTTTTTTTACCATCTCTGTGCCATAGTTTGTTTTGTGCAGTGAAAGCTTCCTGAGTATGATCTTAGCTGATCAAAAGACAACAGAACACAGCTGGAGATGAGTGTGTGTGTGTGTGTGTGTGTGTGTGTGTGTGTGTGTGTGTGTGTGTGTGTGTGTGTGTGTGTGTGTGCGTGCATCCCAGCCAGCCTGCATGTGTGACCTTTCGTGCTCCAACAGGAGGAGACATGACAGCCAGCTGTGTGGGACTGAGGAAGAGATTCTCTCCTCACCTTTATATGTCTGGATACACACCTGGGGAAGCAGCTGGCACAGCCCTGGGCTTGCTCATTAGCTGTGCGTGTGTGTGTGTGTGTGTGTGTGTGTGTGTGTGTGTGTGTGTGTGTGTGTGCGCGTGTG
The DNA here is from genome assembly GCF_057628025.1 of Oncorhynchus mykiss. Lineage (NCBI taxonomy): Eukaryota > Metazoa > Chordata > Actinopteri > Salmoniformes > Salmonidae > Oncorhynchus > Oncorhynchus mykiss. Next base: position 21,145,394 of record NC_143032.1, read on the forward strand.
CGTGTGCGTGTGCGTGTGTGTGTGTGTGTGTGTGTGTGTGTGTGTGTGTGTGTGTGTGTGTGTGCGTGCGTGTGTGTGCGTGCGTGTAACGGAGGCAGTCCAGTTTGTAGTCAACCTGTTATTTTCAAGACAGAGTGCTTTAGCGCCCACAAGACTACTTTATCCGAGCAAATAATATTCTAATTCTACTTAAACTGCATCAAATTCATGGAACAGAGGCAGTAAAAGTGCCCCTTTAGAAGTAAAGAGGTGAAATCACATTTTAAACCCTGGTAATAAGTCACCACAGTCATTTCCTGTAAGTGGCCCCTGATGCTAAGTCCCTCCATTAACTTCTCTCAGAACATTGTGAAAGTTTCAGCGTTATTGAAGATGTGTCTGGCCTCTCAATAAAACATAAGCGAACTCCCCCGTAGGCACATTACTCACCTGCTGAACGGGCGGAGAAACCGTCTAAAGACATGAAAATGATTTCCAATGACAGCTACTGTAGCTCCAGGTATATGACTTCTCTCACATCTGCTAAAAATAGCAAAGCCTGTCTGCAAGTTCTGTTCAGGAACGAACAGAGTTTAATATTGAAACATAATGAAAACCTCAGAGAGACGTGTGCTCACAGTAACATCCACTAGTTCTCAGGTGCTGGGTAAGAGGACAAATGTAATGTTGAGATGAGACCAGAACTCTGGTTTATGTTTCCAGAAAGGGAAGATTGATTTGAAAAGGAAGCACAGATAGGATGAATGACAACTTTCGACCATTGCCTGAAGTTAACATTTTATTCTACAGCCTTAGGCTATTTCAGCTGATATTTACCAGCTTTTTTCCTTTTTCATTTAACTAATCAAGTCAGTTAAGAACAAATTCTTATTTACAAAGACAGCCTACCTCAGCCAAAACCGGACGACGCTGGGCCTATGGGACTCCCAATCAAAGCCAGTTGTGATACAGCCTGGAATCGAACCAGGGTCTGTCGTGACACCTCAAACACTGAGATGCAGTGCCTTAGACAGCTGCGCCACTCGGGAGCCCACTTCCATACAGTACTGTCTTGTACTTACTTCAACTAATTAAACTACGATACCAACATTTGTAACATAGTAGCATTTATTTCAATCAATCCCAAACACGCAGAAAAAGAACAATCCTCAACAACCATCCTATTGCCATTCTACAAAGTCACTTCTAAGCCAACACCAAATGAAAAACCTAGTAAAGTGTAACCAATATGGACGTAGCTACAGTAGCATGTAGCCCATACTCTTTCAGTACCATGGCCTGAGCTCCCCCCCCCCCCCCCCCCCACAGAGTGAACCATATTCCTATGGTGATAATGACTGCTGATGGACTATGACAGACCAGGCCCTGCAATATCAGCTGCTGCTGTTGGCAATCAATTTCAGACAGCGGCGGGCCAGCGCTGGGCCAGTACCGCGGTCCATCTTTATAATTTGATTTGTTATCCCGTCGGACAGTTGGTACAGCAATCATAGCAGCTATAATTCCCCCCCCCCCCCCTCACAGCCCCACCCCGCACAAGAACATTTCTACAATTTGACAGCAAATGTGATGACTAGAAATGTCTATTTAATTGCACCCGTGACCCTACTCCCTCCCTCCCAATCCTGAAAATTGTAAACGTACACCTTACCTCGATCACACTCCCAAATATCTCCCTAAAACACACACATCTACATCCATTCTCATCCCGACACTAAGCCACACATATATAGTAGCCACATACACAAACACACAAATGCTCATACACACACACATACACATACACACTCCCCATTCCCGCCACTTTAATATGTTTGGACATCCCATAATGTTGTAATTGGGCCCTGACTACAGCTGTTGGCGAGGTAGTAAGGCTGCTGCACCACGCCGCGCCCCAGTTAATCATAGATTACTTTATCTGGGCCACTCCAAATCCTCATGTGTCAACAGTGCTACCTCAGAGCCATGTAATCACTGCATCCCCTCTTTCCATCTCTCTCGCTTTCTTTCTCTCTCCCTCCATCTCTCTCTTTCAATCTCTCTCCCTCCATCTCTCTCTTTCAATCTCTCTCGCTTTCTCTCTCCCTCCATTTCTCTCTTTCAATCTCTCTCGCTTTCTCTCTCCCTCCTCTCTCTTTCAATCTCTCTCGCTTTCTCTCTCCCTCCATCTCTCTCTTTCAATCTCTCTCCCTCCATCTCTCTCTTTCAATCTCTCTCGCTTTCTCTCTCCCTCCATCTCTCTCTTTCAATCTCTCTCCCTCCATCTCTCTCTTTCAATCTCTCTCGCTTTCTCTCTCCCTCCATCTCTCTCTTTCAATCTCTCTCCCTCATCTCTCTCTTTCAATCTCTCTCGCTTTCTCTCTCCCTCCTCTCTCTTTCAATCTCTCTCCCTCCATCTCTCTCTTTCAATCTCTCTCGCTTTCTCTCTCCCTCCATCTCTCTTTTTCAATCTCTATCGCTTTCTCTCTCCCTCCATCTCTCTCTTTCAATCTCTCTCCCTCCATCTTTCTCTTTCAATCTCTCTCGCTTTCTCTCTCCCTCCATCTCTCTCGTTCAATCTCTATCGCTTTCTCTCTCCCTCCATCTCTCTTTCAATCTCTCTCGTTTTCTCTCTCCCTCCTTCTCTCTCTTTCAATCTCTCTCCCTCCATCTCTCTCTTTCGATCTCTCTCGCTTTCTCTCTCCCTCCATCTCTCTTTCAATCTCTCTCCCTCCATCTCTCTCTTTCAATCTCTCTCCCTCCATCTCTCTCGTTCAATCTCTCTCCCTCCTTCTCTCTCTTTCAATCTCTCTCCCTCCATCTCTCTCTTTCAATCTCTCTCGCTTTCTCTTTCCATCTCTCTCTTTCAATCTCTCTCTCTTTCTCTCTCCCTCCATCTCTCTCTTTCAATCTCTCTCGCTTTCTCTCTCCCTCCATCTCTCTCTTTCAATCTCTCTCCCTCCATCTCTCTCTTTCAATCTCTCTCATTTTATCTCTCCCTCCTCTCTCTTTCAATCTCTCTTGCTTTCTCTCTCCCTCCATCTCTCTCTTTCAATCTCTCGCTTTCTCCCTTCTTCCATCTCTCTCTTTCAGTCTCTCGCTTTTTCTCTCCCTCCATCTCTCTCTTTCAGTCTCTCTCGCTGTCTCTCTCTCTATATCTCTTTCTGTTGGGTTCTCTCTCTCTTTCTTACTCCCTTTCTCTCTCTCAGTTCAATTCAATTCAATTCCAGGGGCTTTATTAGCATGGGAAACGTGTTAACATTGCCACAGCAAGTGTGGTAGATAATATACAAAAGTGAAATAAACAATAAAAATGAACAGTAAACATTTAACATACAGAAGTTTCAAAACAATGAAGACTAATCCATGACAGAGTGTAAGATGAGAGAGAAAGAGAGAAAGAAGAGGAGAAGGGAGTGTGTGAAGAAGAAGAAGTGAAAAAGTAGTAGCTGTTGAGAAACTCTTTGCAGTGAGAAAAGTCTGGTTCAGAAGCCTGGAACACAGGTCTGGTGAAAGAGAGAACAACTGCATTTGGCTTCAGGCCGCCCTCCATTAGAAATAATGAGAAATTAGGCTATATAAACAGGACTTCTAGTTAGAAGCCTGTGAATAGATTATAACACACAAGACAACAAATAACAATTTTCCTCTTCAGCAGTAGAATATCTCTCATACTCTGCCCTCTCTGCTATTTCAGACCAGACTGGAGCTATTATGCTCTCATTCCACATCAATAAGCCATAGGACAAGCCCTGTTAAAAAACACACACAAATCTCATGCAAATATTCCTGTCAAGCACAGGCAACCAGGGCAGCGCTTTCCCTCATGTTTTCTTATTATCCTGGTTGTACTCTGGGGATGTTCGGCCCTTGTTGGCCACCGGGTGGTTGGAGCCGGGAACATTAGTTAAAATGTCAAACACAGCAGCAGATACAGTCAACACACCCTACAAAGCATACTTAAGAACAGGACCGAAATAGCAGCCAAATTATTCTCAAGGAGATATAGGTCAATATTGAGGTTTCTCCTCTCTGAGGTGTGGGGGAGAGAAGGGCACATGTTTCGGCTGTTGGAAACCACACAGTGTATTGCTCATGTCAGTACATACACACACACACACACACACACACACACACACACACACACACACACACACACACACACACACACACACACACACACACACACACACACACACACACACACACACACACACACACACACACACACACACACACACACACACACACACACACACACACACATATGCATAAACAGACACACACTTGATTGAGTTCTGGAGTCTTGGGGATAGCTGACCTGCCCTGGCTGTCAGAACATACATGTCTCATACAGAAATAGCAGTTGCAATAGTTCACAACATCTCGAAGAGAGAATAAAAACGGATTCAAGCACAGTTCCCTACAAGCATAATATATTGATGTTACTGGTTTGAAAAAATAATAATGTTGTATATACATTGTTTTATCCATTGTATTTCCTGGTGGGATTTCTGATTCCAATTGAGATGGTTGTATAACTGTGCCAACTGTTTGATGTGCGCAGGACGTTTCTACTGTGAAATACATTTTAAAATACTCTTCCAATTGGTTCACAGTGGATGGATTCTGCTCTCAGTCATCATCATGACAATTGCCTGCTCTTTAAAACATCCCTTATCCCAAAGCCTCTCGGTATTACAGCTTCAGTCAGCAATCCCGCCGCAGCCAGAGAGCAATTTCCATTTAATCTAACTACAAGGCTGAAGCAGCTCGTTGCTAGCTGTGTTCACAGACAATAACACAGAGACAAAAAAGGGATTTGACTATGCAAGAATAACCCTACTCCGTCTGTCTGTCTGAAGACAACGTATTCAGCCCAGCACAAACACAGACAAACAAAACAGGCCACGGCAATTTTTTTCTGAGTGTACTTGACAGTCTATTATTGTTTATGAGCATGGCTGTCTGAGTGTGGTCCTATATTCACTAGTATTGTATTCATTCTGTCTCCCGGCCTCAGCATGGGGAAACAGGCAGCATACACCTCACAACACACAGACATCTCAATTTAACCCCAGCTCATAATACTCAAGCCGTGTTGTAGGGACTGACGTTTGTAGCCTAGCCATTAGCGTGCTACATTTGCATCCATACGTTAGCCTCCATACGTTAGTGTCATTGTATTAGGCTAGCCATTAGCTTGGTCTCAGATATGTATGGGCAACGGTAGGCAGAGGAGTTGGCTAAACAAAAGCACATTGGCCTACAGATCTGGGACCAGGCTATTCAATATCCGATTATTTGTTTATCTGTCTTAAAAATCAGGTCATTTTTTTTGTATGGTTTTGTTTTATATATAGTACATGTCAAGGGGGAGGTGCCTTCCAAGCCGCTCTGTTTTTTGTGTCTGTTATTTACATCACCTGCACATGTTCTTTTCATGTACCTTTCAAAACTTCAGCATAATAGATCTTTTTTTGTTCTTATATGCAAATAAATAAATACAAAAAAGAAATCAAAAAGTGTAGGGCCAACTATATAAGCTAGGTACACAGGTGTGGGCTGTTGTGTGAAGACCAAATGGAAGCCAGCTAGCCTGTGAAGTGACCGATGGCAGCTGGCTCAAAGGAAACAAGGAAACAGCCTATCAAAAGGGATGAAAGAGGTCCTTTCTTTAGAGCTACGACACTTGACTATTCTAATAACGCTTAGCTGACCTTCATTATCATGTAAACACAACCTGGGGATGTGATTGCATGTAGTGCAAACCACTGCATCCGAGAGAGAGTATAATATTTGCATGTTGCAGGACCACATCATTATGCCTCTTTGTGTGTTTGAGGACACTTTGTATAAGAGAGTTGTTTGCTAGAATATCATCAGAGGACTAAGGATGGTAATTCTAGCCCAGTGGATCAGATACATCCTGAGGATTACTCCTAAAGTAGTACAGTAGGCTTACTGTTCACTGATGTTTTGGCTCCTAAAGTAGTACAGATGCTCTGGTTGGTTCGCTCATGCATTGGGGATCCATACATGTATGAAGCCATGTTTTGGCTGGCTCGCTGATGCCTTAAACTGGGACTGGGATGTATCCAAACTAGGTTATAACTAGGCTATATGCACAATGAGTTTTCCCTACTACTAAAATCCAAAGGGATCTCTTTCATACTGTAACTAACTTGATTTAGCTAATAGCCAGCCACTTTAACTAACAGTTTCCAAATGTAATTAAACACGTGTTAGAGGAAGAAGGAAAACATGGCCTTTTCGCTCAGAGTAAACATCAAAGGAAGTGTAGTGATGGAGTTCGTCATATTGTTTTTGTCTCATTTCCACTAAAGAACATACTCCATTGGAGTACATGGGCAGTGATTCAGAGTGACTGTGTGCAGTCTCAGCATGGAGCCATTGTGGAATGCAATTATCACTTCAGCTAACAGATTACTGGGCAGAATGAGAGGGAATCACTGGGATGCCAGGGGGAAGTGGGGAAGTGCGTAGGAAACATGCAGTTAGTTAGAGGAGTGTTTAGGGCACAGGAAGGTCAGGCGTGTGTGTGTGTGTGTGTGTGGAGGGGGAACTGTGTGTGTGCGTGTGTGTGTGTGATCTAAATGCCTGCTGCTCAGTACCTCACAGCATTAAGTCAGATTAGCTCAATGTCCACTGCTTGCATACAAAACATACTATACAATCTGCAAATGATCAATAGTTCAACCACTAAACCACTCTTTCTTACACATACTAATGCCACATTATAGGCGTTTTCCCATCCAGACAACTGTCCAAGACCTTCATGTTTGCCATGTCTTTATGAGTATGGAAGTCATTATTTTCTCCATTATGGCCCCATAAATGATTTCCATGGAAGTGACAGTGCCAGGGCTGGTATTGTACTCCATTTACAACTTCCTTTGGCAGACCTTATCCAAAATGAATTCCTCTAACAATAACTCTTGAGGAAATATTACAAGCTGTCTTAATAGAAAGTGGATCATATTGCGGGCGGACGAGACAGCACTCCATGTTTCTGTGTAACACTGTGACTCATTAGAAAGTAGTACATTTTTTTAAAAGCAGGCAGATACAGTAAGCCAGGCGCTGTGAGAAGGAAGCTGTTGTGCCATTTTACATAGTACTCAGCAGGACAGACAGGTAGCTTACTGCCAGCCCTGTATGGGGAGAGAAGTTAACTGTCACCTTCTTACTATTAAAAGAACTCCCATGAGAGAGAGCGAGAGAGAGAGAGAGAGAGAGAGAGAGAGAGGACTCATCTCTGAATAAATAGAAGCAAGCATCAACTCCTTGGTGAGTGCTGAGAGAGGTGATAGCTGTCAGAGCTTTGCCAACACACATGTCAACGTTACCTCTCATATTACAAATACATATTACAAATGTGTTGAAATAAATATTGTTTCTTAGGCTGAATGTTCATTATTCAAAGAATGTTGTATTTGGGAGTTTTTAATAATGCAGTGATCTTTGATTGAAAATGTATGATGTTTCTCTATTTAAAACAAGAGAAGAGTGTAGCGTGCACAAACAGGTAGCGTGCAAAAGTACAAACACACACACACACACACACACACACACACACAGAGAGAGACTGCCGTGACTAGGCCATGTGGATGGTTATGTGGATGTATAACTCCTTTACAGCTCCCTGATGAAAGCTAGCAAAGAGAGATTCATCAGATTACAAGTCATTACATCTCTAATTCTAAAATAAAGGTGTACCGCTTCCTGCTAAAAGCCTTTTTTCCTAAGAATAACTTCATACTTCATATTTCCTCCTCTACAGAAATTAAATATCCTATTTCAAGATCACACTATAACACAAAAACCACATACTTCCTGTTAACGCACACCTCTGAAATTAGATTGAGCTACAGGTAGATCAGATTTACACACACACGCATACACACACGCGCGCGCGCACTCACACACTCACACACAGGCATGAACCCATTGAGTTGTTCAGTAGGTTTGTGAGCCCAGAGGGATGGAGTGATTAATGAAGGGGAAAGAAGAGAAGAAGGGGATGTGAGAGATGGCGTTAAAGGAGCTACTAGCTATGATAGATACCTTTAGCCTCGGGACTTCATAGGTCAATCTCAAGTGTGTCCGTAGAAGATAATAACGCCATGGAGAATTATACAATTCAAATGGCGCTGTACATCATCAAATCTGTCATTCTAAACTGGGAGACGTTTGTACCTTGTGTTAATCCTGAGAGAAATGAATTATTCGCATTGCAAAAGCTACTGTTTATGTACAGGGTTCTATGATGCGTTTTGCAATTGTTTGTGATATCAGTAAAAGTGTTTGCAGTACATCCATTATCTCAGTCCTCCTTCACTTACATAGTATAGCCTATAGCCACACCGACAGGCTAAGGTAGTGAACCATGCACCAGTGCTTCACTATCAAGGTCAACGTCATTACCAAAAGGACAGAGTCATCCGAGGAAATGAGTGAGCTGTTTGAATAAAAAGAGCACAAATGATTATGCAATGAAATGTCTCAAGTGTCTGTCTCAAGTAAGGCGTTTTCTGATTGTGTCTCTCCCCTCTAGTTAAGAGGCTAGATGGTGCAGCAGTTGGCTCAGTCTGTGGTGCCAGAGCATCAGGGTATCAGGGATTGATTTGGGAGATTAAATTGTCGTGGTAGGGAGTCCTCTCCTCCCTCCATCCGCGCTGAGCTGTGACTTCTCCCCTCTCTGTGTGTGGATTAGTGAACTCTGCACTTTACAGAGCAGTTTATCACAAACACAATGAAAACACAAAGCTGCTGTTGGGAGTAGTCGGGACAGACAGCTTGATGTATTATTGAGAGGATTGAGAGAGGGGGAGAGAGGGAGACAGGGAGAAAGAGGCTGGGGTTTAGACACCGAGAGAGACCGAGGCGGGTGGGTCAGACAGAGAGAGAAAGGGAGGGAGAAAAAACCCCAGAGCAAACTAGAATACTATTTGGCCCTAAACAGAGAGTACACAGTGGCAGAATACCTGACCACTGTGACTGACACAAACTTAAGGAAAGCTTTGACTATGTACAGACTCAGTGAGCATAGCATTGCTATTGAGAAAGGCCGCCGTAGGCAGACCTGGCTCTAAGGAGAGGACAGGCTGCCCACAAAATGGAGAGGAAACTGAGCTGCATTTCCTAACCTCCTGCCAAATGTATGACCATATTAGAGACACATATTTCTCTCAGATTACACAGATCCACAAAGAATTAGAAAACAAACTCAATTTTGATTTAACTCCCATATCTACTGGGTGAAATACCACAGTCTGCCATCACAGCAGCAAGATTTGTGACCTGTTGCCACAAGAAAAGGGCAACCAGTAAAGAACAAAAACCATTGTAAATACAACCCATATTTATGTTTATTTCTTTTCCTTTTTGTACTTTAACTATTTGCACATCGTTACAACACTGTATATTGACATAATATGACATTTTAAATGTCTTTATTATTTTGGAACTTCTATGAGTGTAATGTTTACTGTTCATTTTTATTGTTTATTTCACTTTTGTTTATTATATACTTCACTTGCTTTGGCAATGTTAACATATTTTTCCCATGCCAATAAAGCTCTTAAATTGAAATTGAATTGATATT
>NC_143032.1:21160000-21177500 GCF_057628025.1 Oncorhynchus mykiss
AACAGCCAAATGTTGAATTATCTAACTCACAAAGTTACAGCAAAGCACTGTGCCAGAACACAATATACACTCACAAATACGCATAACAATGTGGACCAGAGAGATTTAAAATGGAGCGATACGATGAATGAGAGGATCAAATGTTATTTTCCTTCTCTTTTATCATAAATGTTTCATCGTAGAAAAATGAATTGCAATAGTCTTATTCTAAGATGTAAATGCACGAAGACAAAGTCGTGATGAGGGCAAGGCAGGGGAGAAGAAAGCAGACATCATTAGCCAGCATCACCCATCATGGTCAGAGGAAAAGATTTCTGCTCTACATTAATTCTGTAATGTACTGTAATCTAAAAATACCCCAGCTGGCTTTAAAGATCCAGGGAATATCACAGAGTACAGGCTACCATCATCACCACCATTTACTGTTAGAATGATATTGTATGTAATGTAAGCAAAGTGCTTTGAGCATTTTGAAAAGCATTATAAACATACGCCATTGCTACTGTTATTACAACTGTATTACTGTGTTATAATTTAGTTGTTTACTCGTTGCAGTGCTTCAGTGCTTCTGATCAATACAACTCATTTGACCACAGTTGCAGTCTACTTTATGCTAGATTACCCACTTTAGCCTATTTTTCACAACCACTCTGATATACCATCCAGTCTTTATCAACACAATACTTCACCATTATCCTGACACCATCTATATCCATCATACTTGTAGGCAAGGAGTCAGTGCCCTGCATGGACTGAATATAATTTAGAAACAGCTGTTGTCAATGATGGAGTTGCCTCTGTAATTAGGGAAGTAGCCTAAATTACAACTTTGACAACCTAGTAATCAATGTGGTGATGAAGGAAATAAATAATCAAACTTTTTGCAAGATAATAAACGTGAATTTGACAATATCTCCAGCAAACACTATCCCAATTTGAAACATTGTTATTGCCCTCATATTCTGTTTAATGTCCTACATATTAACGAAAAAAACTCTCAACAAATCCAACCACTAAAGGAAAGTGAATCATGTTGTTTTGCTCCTCTATTATCTAACTCTGTAAAACTCAAAGCAGGACAGCTGCCTGCAATTAAACCTTTTCTAAATAATCCAGCTGCCTTCCTAGTGCCCCTGCCTCCCTGCCTGCCTTCCTGATGCGGCTACTGCTGCCTGCCTGTCCTGACCACAAATAACTACGTAGAAGCCTCTCCTCTCCTTCAGCAAAGTGACACTCACCCCTAGTTTCTTACTCCGTATCCGCACGTATCCCTGCTTCACTATATCATTAAAGTTGGAGGCCATGGTCAGCGCGCTCCGCCACTGCCGCGGAAAAGTAACCTCCCTTTCGGCTGCGAAGAATTCTCCCTCGCCGGAGTCAGTCCGACATCCACAACAGTAAAGAACCACAGGCAACCTTTTACGCTTTCAACGCTCGGGCAGCAGCCGGCTTCGGCGCGGCAGCGCGTTCCATACGGGAGTAGGGAGATACCATTTGTCAGCTGATTTAATTCAGTCTATATAGAGAGAGAGCGAGAGAGAAAGAGAGAGAGAGGGTGGGGGGCGGTGGGGGGGGGGGGGGGGGGGCGCTTCCTGGAAGGCACCATCACCTCTTTGGCAGGGGGGCAGCAGGTAGCACGGTTAATACAGATGGCCAACCACAATGGTCTTCTCTCTTTTGCTATGACACAGTTGCCTGGCTACCCATCCACATTGATATTTATTCTCCAAGATGAGTGTAGGCTATGATTGATAGAGCAGCAGAATTACATTCATGGTGAGTCATCAACGGTAGCTATCTAGCCATACACCGATAAACAGTGTCCTTCGCCCCCGTCCTTCGCCCCCGTCGGTCACTTTTCCCGCAGTTCTGTTAATGATGGTGAGGGCAGGTGTTCGGCAGGAGGGAGCGAAGGACACTGTGTGCTAGCTTAGCAAGCTAGTCCTAAGGAGGACTCTGGTACACAGCAGGCAGGAGTCGGGGCGACATTGTGCACTAGCAAGCTAATTAGCAACCTAGCACACAGTGTCGCTAACTAGCAAGCTAGCTAGTTCATGGTGTTGTCCTAGCCTCACGTCTGCTGTACTAGTGGGAGGCGGGAATGACCGGTAGACAGTGTCCTTTTGCCTGTCGCTAGCTAGTGAGGAGGACTCTGGTATGCAGGCAGAAAAACAGTAGCCTCAACAGCACTTTGTATGGTAGCATCATGGTGTAGCCGGAGGACAGCTAGCTTCCGTCCTCCTCAGGGTACATTGACTTCAGTACAAAACCTAGGAGGATCATGGTTCTCACCCCCTTCTATAGACTTACACTGTAATTATGACAACTTCCGGAAGACGTCCTATTAGCTATGTTGTGTCACGTGTGCTCCCTCTCTGGCCTCTGGGTCACCAGGCTGCTCGTTAGGGCGCACACCTGTCACCAGCGTTAGGCGCATAATGACACTCACCTGGACTCCATCACCTCCTTGATTACCTGCCCTTGATACAGTGCCTTGCAAAAGTATACATCCCCTTGGCGTTTGTCCTATTTTGTTACATTACAACCTGTAATTTAAATAGATTTTTATTTGGATTTCATGTTACTGACATACACAAAATAGGCAAAATTGGTGAAGTGAAATGAAAAAAATAACTTAAAAATAAAAAAAAACAGAAAAGTGGTGTGTGCATATGTATTCACCCCTGTTGATATGAAGCCCCTAAATAAGATCTGGTCAACCAATTACCTTCAGAAGTCACATAATTAGTTAAACAAAGTCCACATGTATGCAATCTAAGTGATCTCAGTATATATACACCTGTTCCGAACGGCACCAGAGTCTGCAACACCACTAAACAAGAGGCACCACCAAGCAAGCGGCACCATGAAGACCAAGGAGTTCTCAAAACAGATCAGGGACAAAGTTGTGGAGAAGTACAAATCAGGGTTGGGTTATAAAAAAATATCCAATACTTTGAACATCCCACAGAGCACCATTAAATCCATTGTTAAAAAATGGAAAGAATATGGCACCACAGAGTTGGGCTTCACAGAAGAGTGGCCATAAAAAAAGTCATTGCTTAAAGAAAATATAAGCAAACACGTTTGGTGTTTGCCAAAAGGCAAGTGGGAGATTCCCCAAGCATATGGAAGAAGGTACTCTGGTCAGATGAAACTAAAATTTAGCTTTTTGGCCATCAAGGAAAATGCTATGTCTGGCACAAATCCAACACCTCTCATCACCCCGAGAACAACATCCCCACAGTGAAGCACGGTGGTGGCAGCATCATCGGCAGGACTGGGAAACTGGTCGGAATTGAAGGAATGATGGATGGCGCTAAATACAGGGAAATTCTAGAGGGAAACCTGTTTCACTCTTCCATAAATTTGAGACTGGGACGGAGGTTCACCTTCCAGCAGGACAATGACCCGAAGCATACTGCTAAAGCAACACTCGAGTGGTTTAAGGGGAAAGATTTATATGTCTTGGAATGGCCTCGTTATAGTCCGGTCCTCAATCCAATTGAGAATCTGTGTGATGACTAAAAGATTGCTGTACAGCAGCGGAACCCAACCAACTTGAAGGAGCTGGAGAAGTTTTGCCTAGAAAAATGGGCAAAAATCCCAGTATCTAGATGTGCCAAGCTTATAGAGACATACCCCAAGATACTTGCAGCTGTAATTGCAGCAAAAGGGGGCTCTACACAGTATTGACTTTGGGGGGATGAATAGTTTTCCGTTTTTTTGTCTTATTTCTTGTTTGTTTCACGGTAAAATATATTTTGCATCTTCAAAGTGGTAGGCATGCTGTGTAATCAAATGATACAAACCCCCCAAAAATCTATTTTAATTCCAGGTTGTAACGCAACAAAATAGGAAAAATGCCAAGGGGGGTGAATACTTTCGGAAGCCACTGTATGTCACAACCTTTAGTTTCTTCCCCAGTCATCATTGTTCCTGTTTCAGGGAGTGTTTTTTGTTTGCTTTTTTTGGGGGGGTGATGTTGGGTCCGGGTGTTGGAGCCGGAGCTACCTGGGAGGCCTCAGCCGGTTTGTAGGCTCCTATGCCTCAGCGGGTTCGATAGGCTCCCATGCCGAAGATGGGTGAACAGGTTCCTGTGCCTCAGCCGAGGCAACCGGGGAGGTCTCAGCCGGCTCTTCAGGCTCAGTCCTCAGCCGGTTCCTCAGGTTTCTGCACCTTAGCGGCCGGTCCACTCCGGATCCCCGGGATCGTCCCTGTGGTTGGCGTCCTGCGGCTGGAGGAAAACGCTCTAGGCGCCGGAGAGAAATTGTCCTCCCTCATCATAAAGAGCACTGACCTCCACTTATAGAGTTACATACAGTGCCATCAGAAAGTATTCACACCCCTGGACTTTTTCCACATTGTTACATGGTGAGATTAAAATGTATTTAATTGGCTACTGTCTACTCTCTACTACCTTTTGTCAACTGTCTACACAAACTGCTCTGTAATGTCAAAGTCAAAGAAAAATGCTAACATTTGTAAAATATTATGAAAAATAAAACACTAATATACAATAACTTGATTACATAAGTATTCAACCCCCTGAGTTGATACATATTAGAATCACCGTTGGCAGCGATAATAGCTGTGAGTCTTTCTGGGTAAGTCTCTAAGAGCTTTGCCCTCCGGGATTGTACAATATTTCTACATTATTCTTTTTCAATTCTTCAAGCTCTGTCAAGTTGGTTGTTGATTACTGCTACACAACCATTTTCAAGTCTTGCCATAGATTTTCAATCAAATTTAAGTAAAAACTGTAAACAGACCACCCAGGAACATTCAATGTTGTCTTAGTAAGCTACTCCAGTGTATATTTGGCCTTGTGTTTTAGGTTATTGTCCTGCTGAATGGTGAATTTGTCTCCCAGTGTCTGTTTGAAAGCAGAGGATGTTGCCTGTGCTTAGCTCTATTCCATTTATTTTTATCCTGAAAAAACTCCCTAGTTCTTGCCGATGACAAGCATACCTATAAAATCATGCAGCCAGCACCACGCTCGAAAATATGAAGAGTGGGACTCAGTGATGTGTCATTAGCGTAACGGTCGTCGTTGGTGGAAGAAGGTGAGGACCAAAGCGCAGCGTGGTAAGTGTTCATATTTTTTATAAAATAAACTGAACACTATAAAAATACAAAATAACAAAGTGAAAGACAAACGAACAGTCCCGTAAGGTGAATGAAAAAACACTAAACAGGAAATAAACACCCATGAAACACAGGTGGAAAAAGGCTACCTAAGTATGATTCTCAATCAGAGGCAACTAACGACACCTGCCTCTGATTGAGAACCACACCAGGCCAAACTCAAAAACCAACATAGAAAAACAAACATAGACTGCCCACCCCAACTCACACCCTGACCATACTAAAACAAAGACAAAACAAAGGAACTAAGGTCAGAACGTGACAATTAGGCTTTGTATTGAGGACATAAAGTTCATTTCTTTACCACGTGTTTTTGATTCTGTACCAGCGTTCTTCTTTTCACTCTGTCATTTATGTTAGTATTGTGGAGTAACTACAATGTTGTTGATCCATCCTCAGTTATCTATCACAGCCATTAAACTCTGTAACTTTTTTAAAGTCACCATTGGCCTCATGGTGAAATCCCTGAGCGGTTTCCTTCCTCTCCGGCTACTGAGTTAGGAAGGACGCCTGTATCTTTGTAGTGACTGGGTGTATTGATACACCATACAAAG
Organism: Oncorhynchus mykiss; assembly: GCF_057628025.1. Classification (NCBI taxonomy): domain Eukaryota; kingdom Metazoa; phylum Chordata; class Actinopteri; order Salmoniformes; family Salmonidae; genus Oncorhynchus; species Oncorhynchus mykiss. The sequence continues at coordinate 21,165,703 of NC_143032.1, forward strand.
TGTAATTGATAACTTCAGCATGCTCAAAGAGATATTCAATATCTGCTTTCGAAATATTTTATGCATCCACCAATAGGTGTCCTTCTTTGCAAAGCATTGGTCTCCCTGGTCTTTGTCGTTAAATCCGTGTTTGAAATTCACTGTTCGACTGAGGGACCTTACAGGTAATGTGTATGTGTGGCGTACAGAGATGAGGTAGTCATTTTAAACACTATTACTGCACTCAGTGTGGATCCATGCAACTTCTTATGTGACTTGTTAAGCCAATTTGAACTCATTGACTTATTTAGACTTGCCATAACAAAGGGGTTGACAATTTATTGACCGGACATTTCAGCTTTTCATTTTTAATTAATTTGTAAAAATGTCTAAATATTTAATTCCACTTTGATATTATGGGGTATTGTGTGTAAGCCAGTGACACAACATCTACATGTAATCCTTTTTCAATTCAAGCTGTAAGACAACAAAATGTGGGAAAAGAGCAGTGTGATTTTTTTTAAACCTTTATTTAACTAGGCAAGTCAGTTAATTAAGAACAAATTCTTATTTTCAATGACAGCCTAGGAACAGTGGGTTAACTGCCTTGTTCAGGGGCAGAATGATAGATTTTCATCTTGTCAGCTCAGATTTGATTTTGCAACCTTCCAGTTACTAGTCCAACACGCTAACCACGAGGCTAGCTGATGACCCATACACTTTCCGAAAGGTGCTAAATGTGTGTCTATGTTAATCTGTGTATATTTGGGATATGAATTTCAGGTTTATTTAATTACATATAAGAAACACTTTGGTTAATAAAAAAAATGATTCAACAAAATAATGACACCCACACATGTCAACCTGCTGTACATTACAGAGCAATCAGACAATCACTATTTCCATACTATGCAGCTGACTTATTGTTCATTCTAAGAGGGTGTTTGCTAAAACTTTCTATACAGCTTGAGACTGAGACAAATCAGCCAAATTCTGCTCCTCTGTGATCCTTTACCATCAGCTATCACAAAGCATGATGCAAAATGCTAATGAACACCACTGCTTGCTGTTCACTCTAAAACATCAGGCTTTATACTTTCTGTTTGTGTTATTACCTGACTGAGTATGAATGTCATTTCCATACATTTCACCACCAAACAGCAGCCGCTATTAAATGAATAAAGAAATACAATTACAGATTGCCTGTGTGTGAGCAACATGTTCAGTCATTATCAAGCGGCCGTGGATAGATGCTGTGAGATTGGTTTTGTGATCAAATCTAATCTGTGGGATTAGTCCATATCAAATGAATTGAATGCCAACAAGATACCTCCACGCAACCACATATTACAGAGAACCAATAGTCTCACACAGTACAGCACAGATACAACTCTGATACCCCCATAAAGAAAACGTAAATGTTTTACCGTCACAGAGCCCAAATGACTAAAATCCTTATAATCCCGAGAGAGGAAGAGAGAGCATGATGTTGGTTGGTTGTGGGAATGTGGGAACAAAAAATCCTAGACATTGCAACAGCAGACGGCTCAGCTACATCAAATCAAGCTGAATTTATATAGCACATGTCAGACATGAATGCAACACAATGCGCTTCACAGGAAAAAACAAACATACAATGAAAATAAAAAAGGAAATATTTACTACACAAGAAACAGAAGATTGACAAAAGATTGACAAATTAAAACTGAAAGAAAAAAAATGACCCTAAGGAAAAGCAAAGCTAAAAAGGTGTTTTAAGATCTCTTTTAAATGTCCACAGTTTCGGCCCCCGTCAGGTTCTCTGTCAGGCTATTCCAGAGGCAAGAGGCAGAGTAACTAAAAACTGCCTCTCCATGCTTGTTGGTTCTTGGTTTTGGCATAGTTAAAAGGCCAGTACCAGAGGACCTAAGGGCCCTACTGTGTACATAACTTAAAACCATGTCTGATATGTATTGGGGTGCGCAATTGTGGATTGGTTTGAAAGCCAATAGAAGAATCTTAAAATGAATTCTAAAACTCACAGGCATCCAGTGCAGAACACCTTAAAACCGATCTAATGTGTACTCTCCGTCTGATCTTGGTCAGTACCCGTGCTGCAGAATTCTGTATGTTTTGCAGTTGACCAATATCTTTCTTGGGTAGACACGTTCTCTTTACATAATCAAGTCCAGATCTCTTTCTAGTGTCCTTCTACACGCCTCTCTGGCAAGGCTCTGCTGTATACCAATGGCCCACTTTCAAACCAAACAAAGACCCAGCCAGAACTATCCTACTCTTCTCTCTACAAGGCTTCAGAGGTACATCACTGCTAAGGGAATAGGAGGGGATGAAATAGAGATGAGAGAGGGAGAGAGAGAGAGAGAGAGAGAGGGAATTGGAATTGGTTATGTTGATTAGAATTGTGAGCTGCAGAGGAGGAGGGGGGCTTATGTAAGAAAGTTATGTAAACAAAGTGATTAAGGGAAGATCAAGTATTTTTTATGTCAATAAACACCCTTTTCCATATCACCCCACTCTCCACTTTGCAATCTGAAAATGGTTATCTCATATCTGCTTGTTTAGAGTGGTCTTCTCAGAGGAGGACATTGTAAATGAATATTGCCTGTTTCACACAATAGATTTTCTGTCATAAATGGACAACAACATTTCAACCAGCCACTTCCCTACCATCACAATTCCCTTACTGCTCTTATTAATTAATTGATTTCTCCCCTGAAATGCATAGCCTACAAAAATAGCTATTTTCTACCCTCAATTGTGGGGGGAACAGAGGCTTGTAGCATGGATGATTGACACTTTGAGCACTGTTATTTGTCAAGTCTCAGCTTTTCAGGGTTGCGGTAAAGCAGAATGCTTGTATTTTCTGTTGTGTTTATCATGTTTGCTGGGCTCACAGCGAGATCCTCCACCAACGAACAGCTTGAATTTGATAGTCTTCTTGCATCTCTGGGGGGTGTCCTCAAATTTCAGACTTGTCAAAGTTGGTTTGTCTTCTTGATCCTTTTGCCCCTACTCTATTCCCAGTACCTTGTGTAAAACAGTTGTCCTACTTTGGGGGGGTCAGTGATTGCAAGCAGCGATACAGCAACAGCAACATCAATATTAATTATATTTAATTTAATGTAGGTGCAGTATGTAGGTCTCTAGCGGAAAATCACCATATGGGCCGGTCATACATGAATGGTTACAAGTTGGGTCACAGTATGTGTGAAGACAGAAGCTCAAGAACAGAAAGACCTTGACCAAGGTCAAGTCCAACAACCAACAGAGTTCTGCTGAGTTATGAGAAATAGAACTGTTCCTTCAATCTGGAAATTCCTCAGCTATTGACCCCATTATCATGACAATATTTCATAGTTGTTCCGCATCAGGAGTGCATGTCCCTCCGTGCCTGTGATGATTAATACAGTCGCTCTCCAAGAAAGCCCAGCATCCATTACATTGCTAAGCATTTCTAGACATAATGTGCTTATTCAGTAGCCTAACAGTACACTTGCGTTTGTGAAAACAGGAAAAGTGAATGTTTTTACTGTATTTCTTGGGTGAAATATTGAGATTGTTGCGGTCGCTTTTCACACTTTCATTATCACTGTGTTGTTTTGGCAGGCATTCAACAACACAAAACAGCTCAATAATTAACATAGCACAAAAAACAAGATAAGAGAAAAATGGAGAGAGATAGGAAAAGAAAAAGTGGAGAAAGGGGAAGTGAAAGAGAGAGAGAGAGAGAGAGAGAGGGGAAGAGCGAAAGAGAGATAGAGGGAGATAGAGAGAACGATAAAGAGAGAGGGGAAGAGAGACAGGAAAATAAAAAGTGAAGAGAGGGGAAGTGAAAGGGAGAGAGAGATTTTGAGGGGGAGAGAGTCAGAGAAAATCTTAACACTTAGCTGTTTGCCTTGTAAGCACTTATCCATGTAGGAGGGGGGTGAAGGAGAGAGTGGAGAGAGGAGAGAGATCATGCTGGCAGAGTTATGTTAATGTCCTGGTCTGGGTTTCTCTGCTGTAGCTTTTTACAGCATCCCACATTCAGCCCTGATATGTTAATGGTCACAGTGGGATTTGGGTTTGATTAAATGTCAATGCCTTCAGGAAAAATGCACTCAGCATAACTCGTTGGGTCCTTGGCCCTATGGGTAGGACATTGGATGTGTGTGTGTGTGTGTGTGTGTGTGTGTGTGTGTGTGTGTGTGTGTGTGTGTGTGTGTGTGTGTGTGTGTGTGTGTGTGTGTGTGTGTGTGTGTGTGTGTGTGTGTGTGTGTGTGTGTGTGTGTATATTACATGGTCGTGGTGCAGAGATGTTCCCTGAGGATCCTCCCATGTCATGTTTGTGATTTACTCCATAACAGTCCAACTAAGAATGGTTGGAGGGCCTCTGCATCCTTCACAGCAGTGAAAGCAGAGACTGCATAGAGAGGTTTCTGTATAACCCAATGACTGACTGTTCAATGATGAGTACAATACAGTGTGTCAAAACATGAAGGTGTTATTGATAGCTGCAATTATACAGGTAGTCTGTAGAGAATATCTTCAGGATACAAAATTGAGAGAGAAAAGAGGGTCCTCGGTTTTATTCTGTCAAATCTGATAAGTTTGTAAGCATGATTATTATTGGGGTTAAATAACGAGTTAGGGTTAGGGGTTTGACTAAGGGTTGGGGTTAGGGTTGTGGTTAAGTGTTAGGGTTAGGGTTGGGGTTGTGGTTAAAGGTTAGGGTTGGGGTTAAGGGTTAGGGTTGGGGTTGTGGTTAAAGGTTAGGGTTGGGGTTAGGGTTGTGGTTGGGGTTAGGGTTGGGGTTAAGGTTGTGGTTAAGGGTTAGGGTTGTGGTTAAGGTTTAGAGTTGGGGTTGGGGTTAGGGTTTAGGGTTAGGGTTGTGGTTAAGGTTAGGGTTAGGGTTTAGGGTTGTGGTTATGGTTAGGGTTAGGGTTGGGGTTAGGGTTGTGGTTAGGGTTGGGGTTAGGGTTGTGGTGAAGGGTTGGGGTTAGGGTTATGGTTTTGACTAAGGGTTGGGGTAAGGGTTTAGGGTTAGGGTTGGGGTTAGGGTTGTGGTTAAGGGTTGGATTAGGGTTAGGGTTGGGGTTAGGGTTTAGGGTTAGGGTTGGGGTTAGGGTTGTGGTTAAGGGTTGGGGTTAGGGTTATGGTTTTGACTAAGGGTTGGGGTTAGGGTTTAGGGTTAGGGTTGGGGTTAGGGTTGTGATTAAGGGTTGGGGTTAGGGTTTAGGGTTAGGGGTTGGGGTTAGGGTTGTGATTAAGGGTTGGGGATAGGGTTTAGGGTTAGGGTTGGGGTTAGGGTTGTGATTAAGGGTTGGGGTTAGGGTTAGTGGACAAGGGAGAGTGAATTCGATGATGAGACAGTTCTAATTTCCATCAGGTCTCAAAGCTCTTTACTTTGTAAGAGAACTCACCTCGTCTCATCCGCTACTTATGTGAATCATCCACCCGGATCATGTGATGTAGCTAAGGCATTCGATAATGTATCCAGTGGAACGGCTTCGCCACACTGCAGCCATTAGTCCCAAGAGACCTGACCACACATTGACCAGCCCAGAGGATAGGGTGAAGAGTTCAGATGATTACACCCAGGTTCAGTGATCTGGATCGGGGTTCATTTTGTTAACATGTGATTGAACTCCCCTCAGATCCCCTGGAGCCAGAACGGACTCCCTAGCTAACACTTTATTTTCAGGGTCCGTAATAAATCATTTATATGGTGTTTATTAAAAAGTTCCTCATTTATCAATCACTACTCCTGCATTGATAAACCATTTACTAATCACTAGTTCCATCTTTTTGCTGTCCAAAATCTAAAGTGAGCGCTGTTTATACTTTATAAATGTTTTGAGTGACCAGTGTAATTTCTCACATAAAGATGGGCATGCCATTGGAAAACATTCCAGTAGTACCTGGCAAAAGAATTAGCACACAACACAATATTTTTAAGGAAATATATAAATATGCATGTGTAAATAACTAGCATACTAACATTTACAATTGTGGGAGAAATTATTAATAAATGGTGAGCATACTGTTTGTCAAATGCCTTATAAAATGGTTAAAATGAAGAGTTACCAAGGTATTCAGACAAGTCAAATTGAGTTTTTTATTATTAAAAGGCAACGAAAAGGAAGAGAGTCCCCAGGAGTATCTCTAGGCTCTGTCCAAATTGACACCCTACTTCGTGAGACTGGACAAAATAGTGCATAGGGAATAGTGTGTGATCACAGATATGACCTTAATCTCCGGCATGACGTTAGAAAGGGACCCTGACACGTAATGGCGTTGTAATACTCTGCATTCTAGTTTTTCTCAATTATTTACTCATTAAAACTGGCCAATGAGGCACAATGACCCAAACCTGTAACTCATTTAGCAGAACAATACACCAAATCTGCAATACTACTGGCACATGCCTTGCTTTACACTCAGATTGTAATTCTATAACAAACATTTGGCAAAACACAACACACATTTCTCTACCTTTGGCACAACCTTCACAACTAAAAGTTATTGTGCGCTGAATACAACGTGAAATGCTTACTTACAAGGTCTTAACCAGTAGTACATCATAAAGCACAGTAAAGACTGTAGATTCCAATACAAACTGTAAGGGGAAACAAAGTCAACATTTCATGTATTACTGTATGTCTGAAATTGTGAACTATACTATTTTGTAACACGTTTATCTTGTATACTGTATTACTGTAGTGTTTACTGTACTGTATGCTATTTAGTTTTTGTAGAACTGAAAGACGACCTCGTCAATTTGCAGACGAAAAGGATGCTGCCATTGTGCAAATATAGGTTGTTGAAATAATGCCATAAGACAACGGGAAATCCAACAACAGATTTTTGAAAACCCTGCCATCTTCCATAACATCACAGTGATCTTATCAATCATAGCCCACATCCTTCAGAAACACCATTTCGGGATTAAGCAAATCTAAAGAGCCCATTTGAATGGAATTCCCAAAGAGTGAAGGATAAATGGTACGAATATGTGCAAGTACAGTGCCTTGCGAAAGTATTCGGCCCCCTTGAACTTTGCGCCCTTTTGCCACATTTCAGGCTTCAAACATAAAGATATAAAACTGTATTTTTTTGTGAAGAATCAACAACAAGTGGGACACAATCATGAAGTGGAATGACATTTATTGGATATTTCAAACTTTTTTAACAAATCAAAAACTGAAAAATTGGGCGTGCAAAATTATTCAGCCCCCTTAAGTTAATACTTTGTAGCGCCACCTTTTGCTGCGATTACAGCTGTAAGTCGCTTGGGGTATGTCTCTATCAGTTTTGCACATTGAGAGACTGACATTTTTTCCCATTCCTCCTTGCAAAACAGCTCGAGCTCAGTGAGGTTGGATGGAGAGCATTTGTGAACAGCAGTTTTCAGTTCTTTCCACAGATTCTCGATTGGATTCAGGTCTGGACTTTGACTTGGCCATTCTAACACCTGGATATGTTTATTTTTGAACCATTCCATTGTAGATTTTGCTTTATGTTTTGGATCATTGTCTTGTTGGAAGACAAATCTCCGTCCCAGTCTCAGGTCTTTTGCAGACTCCATCAGGTTTTCTTCCAGAATGGTCCTGTATTTGGCTCCATCCATCTTCCCATCAATTTAACCATCTTTAACCATCTTCCCTGTCCCTGCTGAAGAAAAGCAGGCCCAAACCATGATGCTGCCACCACCATGTTTGACAGTGGGGATGGTGTTGCCACTCTTCCAGAAAGGCCAGATTTGTGCAATATACGACTGATTGTTGTCCTCTGGACAGAGTCTCCCACCTCAGCTGTAGATCTCTGCAGTTCATCCAGAGTGATCATGGGCCTCTTGGCTGCATCTCTGATCAGTCTTCTCCTTGTATGAGCTGAAAGTTTAGAGGGACGGCCAGGTCTTGGTAGATTTGCAGTGGTCTGATACTCCTTCCATTTCAATATTATCGCTTGCACAGTGCTCCTTGGGATGTTTAAAGCTTGGGAAATATTTTTGTATCCAAATCCGGCTTTAAACTTCTTCACAACAGTATCTCGGACCTGCCTGGTGTGTTCCTTGTTCTTCATGATGCTCTCTGCGCTTTTAACGGACCTCTGAGACTATCACAGTGCAAGTGCATTTATACGGAGACTTGATTACACACAGGTGGATTTTATTTATCATCATTAGTCATTTAGGTCAACATTGGATCATTCAGAGATTCTCACTGAACTTCTGGAGAGAGTTTGCTGCACTGAAAGTAAAGGGGCTGAATAATTTTGCACGCCCAATTTTTCAGTTTTTGATTTGTTAAAAAAGTTTGAAATATCCAATAAATGTCGTTCCACTTCATGATTGTGTCCCACTTGTTGTTGATTCTGAACAAAAAAATACAGTTTTATATCTTTATGTTTGAAGCCTGAAATGTGGCAAAAGGTCGCAAAGTTCAAGGGGGCCGAATACTTTCGCAAGGCACTGTAAGTCATGTTCTAGTATTACACTCTTTAAACATTAGATACTCGTTGATGTTGCCAGTGCACTTTACTATACAGCAATTACAGTATTTATTGTCATTTCAGAGACTCATGGAGTTGGATACAAGTCCCAATCCCCAGGAACTCATATTCATAGATGAGGCTGGATTCAATGCAGGGAAGACGAGGAGGAGACGAAGGAACATCATTGGTCAACGGCGCGTCAGTTAGGTACCTGGCCACATTGGGAGAAATGTCACCATATACTCAGAAATGAGCCACAAAGGGGTCCTCCATCGCCATGGGTCCCTTGGACCACTGCCCATCTCCTTCATTTCCTGAACACCTTACATAACAATCTTTTTCAGCCAAAGCAGAGAGGGCCATGTGATCCTGAGCAGAAAATGTATGTTCTAATTTGGGACAATGTGAATTTCCATCGGGCTGCTCAGGTCCGCAACTGGTTCCATGACCACCCCAGGTTTACAATTATTTTTCTCCCAGCATATTCCCCATTTCTCAACCCCATTGAGGAGTTGTTTTCATCATGGAGGTGGAAGGTGTTTGATCGCAAACTCCATGAACGTATGGTCCTTCTCCAGGCAATGGAGGATGCCTATGGTGACATCCATCCCTGAGTCATGTCAGGGGTGGATGCCAGAAGATATTTCCCCTGATGTCTGGCCAAGGGGAACACCGCCTGTGTTGTTGATGAAAATCTGTAGCCGGACCGAAACACAAGACATTAATGATTTTGTTTTCGCAATGGAGTATTTGTTTCTTGACATGATTTTGATTTGACTGTCTTTTGACAGTTTCTTTATCTATTCCATACAATTGATCGAACATACAGTACTGTAGTACAAATAAGCCTTCCTTTGCATATGCAAAATATATTTACTGTATTTTTGCTCTATGTGTGCTTACAGTATGCTTTTTGACAGGTATTGAGTCACGTTGAAATTGAAAACAACATTCTTTGCATTTGTGTTCCTTTCTTGTTTGAGTACACACCAACAATATACAGTATAACAACAAAATATTAGTCTTTAGACTGAAATAGGTTCTGATAGTAGTGTTTTGAATATGTCACATCAGTGTGATCTTGGTTGTCACTAAGTTAGATTCATTTGAAGTGTCAGTTTGTCTCATTTGTAAGCAGAGCTTCATTTTGAGGCGGGAGTACATGATTTTGATTGCTGTCTTTCATTTTGTAAGATGTCTGTGGGGTTAAAAGAAATTGTCTAACTGTTCTGTGTTTTGTGTTTAGAGTTTTGAGTACCTGAGACGTAGTTTCAGCAAACGAGTGTTAACAATTGGGAAAAACTGTAATAATTCACATATTCTCATTTCCCTGCCTTTTGCTGCTTGAAGAGAATAAGGTGAGGGGGGAATGCATCCTGTGATTTACAACAATATCCTCTAGATGGAGACATTGTCTTGCATGGGGGGGGGGGGGGGGGGGGGGGTTCAAGTGACTGGTTGTGAATGTGACTACCCTGTCTTGGTTGCACACTGACATGTCCCCATCTATGCTGATGTACTGTTGAGTTCAAATGGAAAGAGACAGTATACAGGCGATTGAAACTAGGTTACACTTCAAATCTAAGGGTTTGGTCCTTGGAGGTGTAGCACATGGGGATGTGTGAAACACACTCCTCAGCCTGAAGTGTCTCCACTTGCGCTGCCGTGTAGCTAGCTTCTCTGTGGCATGACTCGTAAGACGCTTCAGGAGAACAGCCATGTTTGTTTACAAGGCAGAGGTCCTGGGTTTTGAGCCAAATCAGGAGGAAGCTAAGCAAGCAGAATGACGTCCTGAACAGAGGCAATGGGTGTATCTAAAAAATACTTCGATACAGATATATATATATTTTTTTACGAAACATGTAAAGTGTTTAATGAGCTGAAATAAAAGATCCAGGCGGCCGAGGAGTATTTCAGTCTATAATGAAGCCCTTTTGTGGGGAAAAACTCTGATTGGCTGGGCCTGGTTCCCCAGTGGCTGTGCCAATGTCCAGTCATGTGAAATCCTTAGATTAGGACCTAATTAATGTATTTCAATTGACTGATTTCCTTCTATGAACTGTAACAGTAAAATCTTGTTGCATGTTGTATTTATATTTTTTGTTCAGTACAGTTCTAAATGCAATATAATCAAATCATCTGGGTGATACATACAGTATTTCCTCATGTAGTGCTTATAATTACTCACCAGATTGAATCCTAAAACCACGAATGAATTCAAGTGCCTGGAAACCAACTGAGCAAGCAGCAGAAGTGCAGCATTTTGAAATAGCCACTAGTGAGCATCCTAGGGTTCCCAATGGTAGGAAGTGACTTACTGTATAGAGACTGGCAGGTAGGCAGGTAGTGGACGTGGCCTATATACCATCTGGATCTAAGTGATGTGTAGGATTACTCTCAAAATAAATAAATTGATGAATCAGTCAATACATAAGTTATAAATAGGTGAGTATATAAACATGTCAGTGTAATATTTAAATGAGACCCCTAGAGGGTATCCCAATACCGTAAATAAGTCACACATAGTATAGCGGACAGAATAAGAAAATGAATCTGGTTAACCCTCAGGGCTAGACATAAATCTTCACTATTAGCCTAGCTGTGCACTTTAGCCCTATAACAGAATGGAGAGAAAGGTCTCATTAATGACCCACCACCAAGACCATTGCAGTCATAAAGCTCCATACATATGGAGACCTAGCAGTGGAAAGATAAAGATTTCACTGCATTACAAACTCCATTAGATATGTGCCGTCGGCATTGGGAACCAAAGGCACTCAAATGTGTGGTCTGATTGATTTGAGCACTGATCAGGGGAAGAGATAATTAGCGTATAGGTTACCACGCCAGACCCCTTGGACACAACCATGGTCAGATCAATACAGGGGTTTACAGGGACCAGGCCCATAGGGGGCCCAAGATGAACACACTCAGTGGCCAGTTTAGGTACACCCATCTAACCCCCTGTTGCATCCAAAACAACCTGAATTCTTTGGGGCTTGGAAATGTCGCCCAATTGGTATCAAGGGACCCAACGTGTGCCAGGGAAACATTCCCCACACCATTACACCACCAGCCTGTACTGTTGACACCAGGCAGGATTTGGCCATGGACTCTGCTTACGCCAAATCCTTACTCTTCTATCAGCATGACACATTAGAAACCTGAATTTGTCAGACCAGGCAATGTTTTTCCACTCCTCAATTGTCCAGTGTTGGTGATTGCGTGCTCACTGGAGCCGTTTCTTCTTGTTTTTAGGTGATAGGAGTGGAACCTGGTGTGGTCTTCTGCTGCAATAGCCTATCAATAGCCCATCTGTGACATGGACCGTTGAGTTGTGCATT
>NC_143032.1:21180000-21302500 GCF_057628025.1 Oncorhynchus mykiss
CTCTATAAAAATGCTGAAAGTCTGTTGTTAATTTGTTTACAATTTTTCCACCAGTTTGCTAAGAGCTGGCAGCAAGCTGATAGGTCTGCTGTTAAAACCAGTAAAGGCCACTTTACCACGCTTGAGTAGTGGAATGTCTGGCTTCCCTCCAGGCCTGAGGACAAAGACTTTCCTTTAGGTTCAGATTAAAGATATGACAGATATGAGTGGCTAAAGAGTTAGCTACCATCCTCCGTAGCTTTCCATCTAAGTTATCAATGCCAGGAAGTTTGTCATTATTGATGAATAACAATAATTTTTCCAACTCTCCAACACTTACTTTACAAAATTCAACTTGCAATTTTTTTGTCATTATTATTCTTTTAAAAAAATTGTTCATCATTCTTTAAATCACTGATCTTGGCTTCATAGTACAAGTTCTTATTTTTGTTGCATTTAGTCACATAATTTCTTAATGTGCAGTAAGGCAGCCATTCAGATGTGCAGCCAGACTTATCCTTTTCCCTCATCCCTTTCAACCATACCATTATCAATTCCCTATCAATCCATGGAGCCTTAACAGTTCTAACAGTCAGTTTCTTAACAGGTTCATGTTAATCAAAAATTGGAAGAAGCAATTTCTTAAACTCATCAACTGCAGCGTCTGGATGCTCCTTATTAATTACATCAGACCAACAAATATATTAACATCATCCACATAAGAGTCACAGCAAAATATTCTGTATGATCTCTTATACACTATGTTAGGGCTGGCTTTTGGAACTTTGGCTTTCCTGGATATAGCCACTATATTGTGATCACTGCATCCAACGGGTACGGATACAGCATTAGAGCAAAGAGCTACAGTATTAGTAAAAATGTGGTCAATACATGTGAATGTACCTGTAGTGTTTGTAAACATGTTTTGTCCATTCTAACATTCAATCAAACAGTAATTGAGTGCCTCGATGCCTGTCTGCCTGCTTCATATAGCAAGCCACGGCCACGAGACTGTCACGCCGGTTTACTACCACCAGTCTTGGCATTCATCATTACGCACACCTGCGCTTCATCAATAGGCACACCAGGACTCCATCACTTCACTGATTACCTCCCTTATATCTGTCACTCCATTAGTTCCATTCCCCAGGCAGTATTGACTGTGTTTCATGTATGTACACTGCTCGTGTTTCTTGTTTTGTTCCGTTTATTATTAAACTCACCACCAGCACTTGCTTCCCGACTCCCAGTGTTCACGTTAGAGTCTCACTGTCTGTTGGAGCGAACCACTTTTGGGAACGGGGTGGTGTAATAACCTGACCACTGAGTGTATATTACACCGAACAAAAATAAAACACAAAATGTAAAGAGTTGGTCCTCCCATGTTTCATGAGCTGAAATAAAAGATCCCAGAAAAGTTCCATACGAACAAAAAGCTTATTCCTCGCAAAATTGTTTTAACTAATTTGTATCAAGAAGCTGATTAAACAGCATGGTCATTACACAGGTGCACCTTGTGCTGGGGACAAGTTTTGTCATACAACACAATGCCACAGATGTCTCAAGTTTTGAGGAAGTGTGCAATTGGCATGCTGACTACAGGAATGTCCAACGGGGCTGTTACCAGAACATAAGCCATCTCCAATGTTGTTTTAGAGAATTTGGCAGTACGTCCAACTGGCCTCACAACCGCAGACCACGTGCATGGCGTCGTGTGTTTTGCTGATGTCAAAGTTGTGAACACAGTGCCCCATGGTGACAGTGGGGTTATGGTATGGACAGGCATAAGCTACGGACAACGAGCACAATTGCATTTTATCAATGGCAATTTGAATCCACAGAGATCCTGAGGCACATTGTCATTACATTCATCCGCCGTCATCATGTTTCAGCATGATAATGAACGGATAATGCAAGGATCTGTACCCAATTCCTGGAAGCTGTAAATGTCCCAGTTCTTTCACGGCCTGCATACTCACCAGACATGTCACCCATTGATCATATTTGGGATGCTCTGGATCAACGTGTAGGACAGCTTGTTCCATTTCCCACCAATATCCAGCAACTTCACACAGCCATTAAAGAGGAGTGGGACAACATTCCACAGGCCACAATCAACAACCTGGTCAGCTATGTGAAGGAAATGTGTTGCCCTGCATGATGCAAATGGTGGTCACACCAGACACTGACTGGTTTCTGATTCACTCCCCTATCTTTTATTTAAAGATGTCTGTGAACAACAGATGCATGTCTGTTTTCCCAGTCATGTGAAATCCATAGATTAGGGACTAATGAATTTATTTAAATTGACAGATTTTTTTAATGAACTGTACCTCAGTAAAATATTTGAAATTGTTGCATGTTGCGTTTATATTTTTCAGTATATATTTAGTGTATACTCTATCTTTCAAAAGTTTGGGGTCACTTAGAAATGTCCTTGTGTCACGAAAATCGTCAGGGAAATGACCAGACCAAGGTGCAGCGTGGTGAGCATGCATTTCTTTATTTTATAAACAACCAAACAAAAACAAAAAACAGCCGTGATGCTTACTAGGGATATACAGGCCACTAACACAGACAACCGGCCACTACCCACAACTAAGGTGGCAAAACAGGCTGCCTAAGTATGATTCCAAATCAGAGACAACGATAGACAGCTGTCCCTGATTGAGAACCATACCAGGCCAAAACATAGAAACAGAAAACATAGAAATAAAGAAACTAGAATTCCCACCCTGGTCAAACCAAAAATAGAGAATAAAAGCCTCTCTATGGCCAGGGCGTGACACCTTGTTTTTTAAATACATTTTTGAAAGACATTTTCTGTCCATGAAAATAACATCAAACTGATCAGAAATACAGTGAAGACATTGTAAATGTTGCAAATGACTATTGAAGCTGGTAACGACAGATTATCTACGTAGGCATACAGAGGCCCATTATTAGCAACCATCACTCCTCTGTTCCTGTGGCACGTTGTGTAGCTAATCCAAGTTTATCATTTTAAAAGGCTAATTGATCATTAGGAAACCCTTTAGCAAATATGTTAACACAGCTGAACACTGTTGTCCTAATTAAAGCAATACATCTGGCCTTCTTTACACTTGAGTATCTGGAGCATCAGCATTTGTGGGTTCGATTACAGGCTCAAAATGGCCAGAAACAAAGACTCTTTCTTCTGAAACTCGTTAGTCTATTCTTGTTCTGAGAAATTAAGGCTATTCTATGTGAGAAATTGCCAAGAAACTGAAGATCTCGTACAACGCTGTGTACTACTACCTTCACAGAACAGCGCAAACTGACTCTACTGTTAACCAGAATAGAAAGAGGAGTGGGAGGCCCCGGTGCACAACTGAGCATGAGGACAAGTACATTAGTGTCTAGTTTGAGAAACAGACGCTTCACAAGTCCTCAACTGGCAGCCTCATTAAATAGTACCCGCTTAAACACCAGTCTCAACATCAACAGTAAAGAGGCAACTCCGGGAGTTCCTCTGTCCAGTTCTTTCGCCCATCTTAATCTTTTCTTTTTATTGTCCAGTTTGAGATATGGCTTTTTCTTTTAAACTGCCTAGAAGGCCAGCATCCCGGAGTCACCTCTTCACTGTTGACGTTGAGACTGGCGTTTTGCAGTTTTAAAGCTAATTACCTGCAATTCTACAAATTTGGCCATGACTTATGCCATGCTAATTATATCTGAGTGAGAGTGACTAATAACATTGTCTGTAAAAAAATTTTTTTTAAATAATCTAAATCCGGGGGGCCTATGATTTATTAATCTGTCCCAAAACACCCCAAATGAACCCCCATGCAATATCCAATATGCATAATTGACCTACTACAATTTTAGCCATATGGATCCACACAGGAAAAAAAATACACCTCAAAATGAGTGCAATAAACATTTAATTAACATCATAAATATAATGGTGATTGGAAATAGTAGACACCCCATTTGAGACTCTCAAGCTAAACCATACTTTTAAGACAAAATAAGCAACGTAATGCCTTGGTTTTAACATGAATGTAAAGAAGCACTATTGCTAACATATAAATGCGAGCTCTCATCTGAACATGAATACATAGGCATCTTTAATGAATTACACACGACAGCGCGGGTTAACAAACAATAGCCGACAGGGCCCTGGTGGGATTTCAGGAGTGAAATACAAATCGTGGCTGCAGCATCAAAGTCACTTGTATTTGAAATAGTCTTTCTCATTTATATAAAAGTTAAGTTCCAAAAATGTCCAAAACCGTATCGCAAGCGAGGATCCATAACGTTTTTAATGTTAAAACAGAGTGTCGGGATTGTAATTCACAGTAAACCAGCTGTGGTCCATATTCCCTAATTGGAGGATGTGAAACCCCCTTGGGTTCTCAAGAGCTAACAGTAGGCCTACTGCTGGACTAGGCTAGTGGTGACCTTATTTTAGTGGTGACCTTATTTAACCTAAAGCTAGGGTATGTCAATGTGAACAACAAGGAGGAAGAGGTGTTGTGCTATTTTGATCTTACATTAGTTGGATATCAGTGTCGGAATCATTGGTCGTTTGTGAATGTACTACGATGGTTACATTGGCAATTCTTAATGTCTTAAAGATGAGGTAACAGCTTTCCTTACATTAGAACTACTCTACATCACTTCGGTTGGAAAGACACTTTGTTCTGTGATTTGATGCCACTGTTGCTTTTGACAGTTACAGATGTAAAACAGTCAGAGATGGCAGGTGGCTATGATTTCAGAAATATAAGGTGAATGGAATTAGAAAGAAATATGGATTGATATACATTTCTTTTGCAGTTTTATCAGTATTAGCTAATAAGTCATAATTAAATAATTATACAGAATAATTAGATACATTTTTCATGAAAATATGATCCTTATTAAATGCTATGAAATGAAGGCTAGTGACGATGACATCCAAGTTCATCATAACCTTCACTGAGGTGATGGATAAGAGAGAGAGAATGAGCTTGCGCCGCCCAAAAATAACCATTGTACTGAGAGAAGAGATGTGTCTTCTGATTGCTGTCTGTCATGCTGTCACGTTGAGTAAAGCAGCGTGTCTCTTCTTCCTCCCCGCCCTGTCAGTCAGAACACCTCTGTCTTTTTAGACATGACCTTTGATCCACAAGTCCTTTTCAATCTGTTCTTACCTGCCATCATTTCCATACACACACGCACACAAGCGCGCGCGTGCACACACACGGTGACACACACACACACACACACACACGCATGCGCAAAGACACGCACACACACACACACACACACACACACACTGAAGCCTATTGTTGGCCTATATTTAGAATGCTATTAAGGCAGCAGGTAGCCTAGCGGTTAGAGCAGTGGGCCAGTAAACAAAAAGTGTCTGGTTTGAATACCTGAGCCGACAAGGTTAAGCAAGACACTTAACCCTAATTTGCTCCTGGGGTGCCGCACTGGCTGACCCTGTAAATAAAACACATTTCACTGCATCTATCCTGTGTATGAGACAATAGACATCTATATATATAGTACCAGCCAAAAGTTTGGACACCTGCTCATTCCAGGGATTTTCTTTATTGTTGAATAATAGTGAAGACATCAAAACTATAAAATAACACAAATGGAATCATGTAGTAACCAAAAAAGTGTTATACTAATCAAAATATATTTTATATTTGAGATTCTTCAAAGTAGCCACACTTTGCCGTGAAGACAGTTTTGTAGACTCTTGGCACTAGGAGGGAAGGAGGTTAAAGAAGGATTTTTAAGCCTTGAGACAGTTGAGACATGGATTGTGTATGTGTGCCATTCAGAGGGTGAACGGGTAAGACAAAAGATTTAAGTGCCTTTGAATGGGGTATGGTAGTAGGTGCCAGGCACACTGGTTTTGAGTGTGTCAAGAACTGCAATGCTGCTGTGTTTTTCATGCTCAACAGTTTCCAGTGTGTATCAAGAACGGTTCATCACCCAAAGGACATCCAGCCAACTTGACACAACTGTGGGAAGCAATGGGGTCAACATGGGCCAGAGTCCCTGTGGAATGCTTTCGACACCTTGTAGAGTCCATGCCTGATGAATTGAGGCTGTTCTGAGGGCAAAAGGGGGTGCAACTCAATATTAGGAAGGTGTTCCTAATGTTTTGTACACTCAGTGTGTATTCTCTGGACATCGTAGTAAGCTTTTATTTAGAATGTTATTGGGGTATATTCAGGGTAAGGTACTTTATCTGTACAACAATCAAATGTGTAGCTACAAATGTACATCTAACTAAAATACTATTTTGAAAGACAATTACAGCACAATTTACTCTCTTTATACTTGAGATGTATTACAGCATATGTTTCTTCAATTGATTCTGAATCTGACTACTGTCTCTTAATTTGGCAATTGTTTGATATGGATTTGGATCTGCTCAGACCCCAACCAAGGATCATCAAAAGTTGTGCTATAAATTCTCTGACAACCCAAAGATTCCTAGATGTCCTTCCAGGCTCCCTCCGCCTACCCAAGGACGTCAGAGTACAAAAATCAGTTAACCACCTAACTGAAGAACTCAATTTAACCTTGTGCAATACCCTAGATGCAGTCACACCCCTAAAAACAAAAAACATTTGTCATAAGAAACTAGCTCCCTGGTATACAGAAAATACCCAAGCTCTGAAGCAAGCTTCCAGACAATTGGAACGGAAATGGCTTTTCTACACCAAACTGGAGGTCTTCCGACTAACTTGGAAAGACAGTACCGTGCAGTATCGAAGAGCCCTCACTGCTGCTCGATCATCCTATTTTTCCAATTTAATTGAGGAAAATAAGAACAATCCTAAATTCATTTTTGATACTGTCGCAAAGCTAACTAAAAAGCAGCATTCCCCAAGAGAGGATGGCTTTCACTTCAACAGTGATAAATTCATGAACTTCTTTGAGGAAAAGATCATGATCATTAGAAAGCAAATTACGGACTCCTCTTCAAATCTGAGTATTCCTCCAAAGCTCAGTTGTCCTGCGTCTACACAACTCTGCCAGGATCAAGGAAGACACTAAAGTTTTTTAGTACTATATCTCTCGACACATTGATGAAAATAAAAATGGCCTATAAACCTTCAAGCTGCATACTGGACCCTATTCCAACTAAACTACTGAAAGAGCTGCTTCCTGTGCTTGGCCCTCCTATGATGAACATAATAAACGGCTCTCTATCCACCGGATCTGTACCAAACTCACTAAAAGTGGCAGTAATAAAGCCTCTCTTGAAAAAGCCAAACCTTGACCAAGAAAATATAAAAAACTATCGGCCTATATCGAATCTGCCATTCCTCTCAAAACAAATTGAAAAAGCTGTTGCGCAGCAACTCACTGCCTTTCTGAAGACAAACAATGTATACGAAATGCTTCAGTCTGGTTTTAGACCCCATCACAGCACTGAGACTGCACTTGTGAAGTTGGTACATTACCTTTTAATGGTGTCAGACCGAGGCTCTGCATCTCTCCTCATGCTCCTAGACCTTAGGGCTGCTTTTGATACTATCGATCACCACATTCTTTTGGAGAGATTGGAAACCCAAATTGGTCTACACGAACAAGTTCTGGCCTGGTTTAGATCTTATCTGTCGGAAAGATATCAGTTTGTCTCTGTGGATGGTCCAACAAAATTTTGGTGTTCCTCAAGGTTCCGTTTTAGGACCACCAATGTTTTCACTAAATATATTACCTCTTGGTGATGTCATTTGGAAACATAATGTTAACTTTCACTGCTATGCGGATGACACACAGCTGTACATTTCGATGAAACATGGTGAAGCCCCAAAATTGCCCTCCCTGGAAGCTTGTGTTTCAAACATAAGGAAGTGGATGGCTGCAAATGTTTTACTTTTAAACTCGGACAAAACAGAGATGCTTGTTCTAGGTCCCAAGAAACAAAGAGATCTTCCGTTGAATCTAACAATTAATCTTGATGGTTGTACAATCGTCTCAAATAAAACTGTGAAGGACCTTATCGTTACTCTGGACCTGATCTCTCTTTTGACAAACATATCAAGACTGTTTTAAGGACAGCTTTTTCCATCCACGTAGCATTGCAAAAATCATAAACTTTCTGTCCAAACATTATGCAGAAAAAATAATCCATTGTTTTGTCACTTCTAGGTTAGCCTACTGCAATGCTCTACGTTCCGGCTTCAGGGATAAAGCACTAAAGCACTGGAGCAAAAAACTGCCCTGTCTCTACCTGGCCGGTTACCCTCTCTCCACTGGGATTTTTTGCCTCTAACCCTATTACAGGGGCTGAGTCACTGGCTTACTGGTGCTCTTCCATGCCGTCCCTAGGAGGGGTGCGTCACTTGAGTGGGTTGAGTCACTGACATGATCTTCTTGTCTGGGTTCGCGCCCCCCTTAGGTTGGCGAAGATCTTTGTGGGCTATTCTCTGCCTTGTCTCAGGATGGTAAGTTGGTGATTGAAGATATCCCTCTAGTGGTGTGGGGGCTGTGCTTTGGCAAAGTGGGTGGGGTTATATCCTGCCTGTTTGACCCTGTCCGGGGGTATCGTCAGATAGGGCCACAGTATCTCCCGATCCCTCCTGTCTCAGCCTCCAGTATTTATGCTGCAATAGTTTATGTGTCGGGGGGTGAGGGTAAGTCTGTTATATCTGGAGTATTTCTCCTGTCTTCTCCGGTGTCCTTTGTGAATTTAAGTATGCTCTCTCTAATTCTCTCGCTCTCTCACTTTTTCTCTCTTTCTTTCTCTCTCTTTCTTTCTCTCTCTTTCTTTCTCTCTCTCTCTCTCTCTCTCTCTCTCTCTCTCTCTCTCTCTCTCGGAGGACTTGAGCGCTAGGACTATGCCTCAGGATTACCTGGCCTGATGATTCCTTGTTGTCTCCAGTCCACCTGGCCGTACTGCTGCTCCAGTTTCAACTGTTCTGCCTGCGGCTATGGAACCCTGACCTGTTCACCGGACGTGGTACCTGTCCCAGACCTGCTGTTTTCAACTCTCTAGAGACAGCAAGAGCAGTAGAGATCCTCTGAATGGCTAGGAAACTGACATTTACTCCTGAGGTGCTGACCTGTTGCACCCTCAACAACCACTGTGATTCGTTTTATTTGACCCTGCTGGTCATCTATGAACATTTGAACATATTGGCCATGTTCTGTTATAATCTCCACCCAGCACTTCCAGAAGTGGACTAGCCACCCCTCATAGCCTGGTTCCTCTCTAGGTTTCTTCCTAGGTTCTGGCCTTTCTAGGGAGTTTTTCCTAGCCATCGTGCTTCTACACCTGCATTGCTTGCTGTTTGGGGTTTTAGGCTGAGTTTCTGTACAGCACTTTGTGACATCAGCTGATATAAGAAGGGCTTTATAAGTAAATTTGATTGATTGATTGTTTTAATTTTATTTCACTCACTGTCTTGTCTTGGTGACATTGGAACTTGGTAAATACTCATGAATAGGTTAGCTAGCCAGTTTATGGACTCAAAATGAAAGTTGCCTTAAATGGTCTTGACCACTAGATGGTAGTGTTAAGCTGTACAGGATTTACAGACAATGTGTTTCACTGCAAGGAGGACATTAATAGTGTATTTCTATGCTTGATTTACTCCAGTGTTTTACCCAAAAGGCTCAGACTTCACTGCAAGGAGGACATTAATAGTGTATTTCTATGCTTGATTTACTCCAGTGTTTTACCCAAAAGGCTCAGACTTCTCTTTCCATCTACACGGGTCGGCACCCGTGTCTCACTGGGCCATGGCTCCGCTGGACCTGCTCTCACTTGGGGCCAAAGCCAGGCCTCTGGTACTTTTCAGCTGGTATTTAAATAACAATGGCTAACTGTGGACTTCAACACCTTCTCACAAAGCAACTGTATTGATTATGCAGAGGTTGTTGATTCTGCTCTTCACAAGTACTCACTGTCAGCCCTAGCTATGGAAACATAATTACCCTATTATAACATAAGGGTGTATACACTAGTGTAACACAGTCGAAAACCAGCATGAATGTTGAGCCCTACTATTGTTATAAGGCAAATTTGGCAACAAAGTTTCCCCGTGAAAGTTTAGTTAGGGGTAATGGTGATTTGACTGTTGGAAAATGGGATGTTAAACGTAAGCAAATTGTCTCAAATCTAGTTGTTGAATTAGTTAAACACATAGTGCTTTCAACATACAGTGGGGCAAAAAAGTATTTAGTCAGCCACCAATTGTGCAAGTTCTCCCACTTAAAAAGATGAGAGCGGTCTCCCGGGTGGCGCAGTGGTTAAGGGCGCTGTACTGCAGCGCCAGCTGTGCCATCAGAGTCCCTGGGTTCGCGCCCAGGCTCTGTCGTAACCGGCCGTGACCGGGAGGTCCGTGGGGCGACGCACAATTGGCCTAGCGTCGTCCGGGTTAGGGAGGGCTTGGTTGGTAGGGATGTCCTTGTCTCATCGCGCACCAGCGACTCCTGTGGCGGGCCGGGCGCAGTGCGCGCTAGCCAAGGTTGCCGGGTGCACGGTGTAGCCTCCGACACATTGGTGCGGCTGGCTTCCGGGTTGGATGCGTGCTGTGTTAAGAAGCAGTGCTGGTTGGGTTGTGTATCGGAGGACGCATGACATTCAACCTTCGTCTCTCCCGAGCCCGTAAGGGAGTTGTAGCGATGAGACAAGATAGTACAACAATTGGATACCACGAAATTGGGGAGAAAAAGGGGTAAACATTTTTAAAAATAAAAAAGTTGGGAGAGGCCTGTAATTTTCATCATGCAGACAAGTTAAGATGCCGAAGAATAATTTATAATTGAATGAACATATGAGACAACGATCAAGTTGAGCAAAGACATCATTTTAAATTGACAGCTTTTTTTGACAATGTTTTTCAAGTTAAGTTTAGGCCAACAATTCTTTTGTTTGTTAAGTTAAGGTAAAACTTTGACTGAAAGGTTCAGTAAACTAAAAAAGGCTGTGGAACCAGTTACTTCATAATAACCAGTTAAAAAAACTAGATGAATCACTCTGAGATCAATTTAAATGCAATTGAAAATCAAATCAAGCACATCATGAGAGCCCTGGAATTCAGTTTGAGAGGGAAGGATAACCTGTCGTGCAGAAAGAGCCAACTCCTCATAGCTGTTTGACACATGGAATTAAAATAAGGATTCCTATAAACACAGGTTGTACAACATTTCTAATGGCGTGAGAAAGAGTTGTGATGGCTTCTATTAAAAACAGGAGGGTCCCATCAGCTTTCTATAGGCTAGGCCTACTATATTTATTTATCAACGTTCCTAACATTAAGTACATTGTCTTGCTTTATAAATTGCTCCAAATTAAAAGCGCCCTCCATTCACTATTCAAGAGCATATGGAGGACCAGTTTGGACATGTCTTTATCCCCCTGCCCCTAATTTCACACATGTATTATTTAGTATATGTCAAGCCAAGATTAAATTGAGAATAGTCTGATGGGTGAGAATACCAATGACGTGCCACTGACGTTAAACAAAGCAAACAAAGCATACCATACCCTTGTCTGCACATTATGCATTGAATCTATTCTTCCGCGCCCAAAAACCTGCTCCTTTTACTCTCTGTTCCGAACGCACTAGATGACCAGATCGTATAGCCTTTAGCCTCACCCTTATCCAACTCGTCCTCTGTTCCTCTGGTGATGTAGAGGTTAACTCAGGCCCTGCAGCGCCTAGCTCCACTCCCCAGGCGCACTCATTTGTTGACTTATGTAACAATAAAAGCCTTGGTTTCATGCATGTTAAGATTAGAAGCCCCCTCCCTAAGTGTAACGGTTTTCTAGGTGTGAAGGATAGTCGGACCAAAATGCAGCGTGGCTATTGCGATCCATGTTTATTTAACAACGTAAACACGAATCAATACAAAAACAATAAACGTAATGTGAAAACCAAAACAGCCTAAACTGGTGCAAACTAACACTAAAGACAATCACCCACGAAACACTCAAAGAATATGGCTGCCTAAATATGGTTCCCAATCAGAGACAACGATACACACCTGCCTCTGATTGAGAACCACTCCAGACAGCCATAGACTTAGCTAGATAACCCCACTAAGCCACACACCCGACACCCCACAAAACCACAAGACAAAACACACCACAATAAACCCATGTCACACCCTGGCCTGACCAAATAAATGAAGAAACACAAAATACTTCGACCAGGGAGTGACACTAAGTTTGTTTTATTCACTGCTTTAGCACACTCTACCAACCCAGATGTCCTAGTCGTTTCTGAATCCTGGCTTAGAAAGGCCACCAAAAATCTAGAAATTTCCATCCCTAACTATAACATTTTCCATCAAGACAGAACTGCCAAAGGTGGTGGAGTTGCAATCTACAGCAGAGATAGCCTGCAGAGTTCTGTCATACTATCCAGGTCTGTGCCCAAACAATTTGAGCTTCTACTTTAAAAAATGCACCTTTCCAGAAACAAGTCTCTCACCGTTGCTGCTTGTTACAGACCACCTTCAGCTCCCAGCTGTGCCCTGGACACCATATGTGAATTGATTGCTCCCCATTTATCTTCAGAGTTTGTACTGTTAGGTGACCTAAACTGGGACACGCTTAACACCCTGGCCATCCTACAATCTAAGCTAGATGCCCTCAATCTCAAACAAATGATCAAGGAACCCAGCAGGTACAACCCTAAATCCGTAACCATGGGCACCCTCTTAGATATCATCCTGACCAACTTGCCCTCTAAATACACCTCTGCTGTCTTCAACCAGGATCTCAGCAATCATTGCCTCATTGCCTGCGTGTGTAATGGGTCCGCGGTCAAACGACCACCCCTCATCACTGTCAAACACTCCCTAAAACACTTCAGCGAGCAGGCCTTTCTAATCAACCTGGCCCGGGTATGCTGGAAGGATATTGACCTCATCCCATCAGTAGAGGATGCCTGGTTGCTCTTTTAAAGTACTTTCCTCTCCATATTAAATAAGCATGCCCCATTCAAAAAATGTAGAACTAAGAACAGATATAGACCATGGTTCACCCCAGACTTGACTGCCCTTGACCAGCACAAAAACATCCTGTGGCATTCTGCATTAGCATCGAATAGACCCCACGATATGCAGCTTTTCAGGGAAGTCAGGAACCAATATCCTCAGGCACTTAGGAAAGCTAAGGCTAGCTTTTTCAAACAGAAATTTGCATCCTGTAGCACTAATTCCAAAAGGTTTTGTGACACTGTAAAGTCAATGGAGAATAAGAGTACCTCTTCCCAACTGCCCACTGCACTGAGGATAGGAAACATTGTCACCACCGATAAATCTACGATACAGTGCCTTGCGAAAGTATTCGGCCCCCTTGAACTTTTTGCCACATTTCAGGCTTCAAACATAAAGATATAAAACTGTATTTTTTTGTGAAGAATCAACAACAAGTGGGACACAATCATGAAGTGGAACGACATTTATTGGCTATTTCAAACTTTTTTAACAAATCAAAAACTGAAAAATTGGGCGTGCAAAATTATTCAGCCCCCTTAAGTTAATACTTTGTAGCGCCACCTTTTGCTGCGATTACAGCTGTACGTCGCTTGGGGTATGTCTCTATCAGTTTTGCACATCGAGAGACTGAATTTTTTTCCCATTCCTCCTTGCAAAACAGCTCGAGCTCAGTGAGGTTGGATGGAGAGCATTTGTGAACAGCAGTTTTCAGTTCTTTCCACAGATTCTCGATTGGATTCAGGTCTGGACTTTGACTTGGCCATTCTAACACCTGGATATATTTATTTTTGAACCATTCCATTGTAGATTTTGCTTTATGTTTTGGATCATTGTCTTGTTGGAAGACAAATCTCCGTCCCAGTCTCAGGTCTTTTGCAGACTCCATCAGGTTTTCTTCCAGAATGGTCCTGTATTTGGCTCCATCCATCTTCCCATCAATTTTAACCATCTTCCCTGTCCCTGCTGAAGAAAAGCAGGCCCAAACCATGATGCTGCCACCACCATGTTTGACAGTGGGGATGGTGTGTTCAGCTGTGTTGCTTTTATGCCAAACATAACGTTTTGCATTGTTGCCAAAAAGTTCAATTTTGGTTTCATCTGACCAGAGCACCTTCTTCCACATGTTTGGTGTGTCACCCAGGTGGCTTGTGGCAAACTTTAAACAACACTTTTTATGGATATCTTTACGAAATGGCTTTCTTCTTGCCACTCTTCCATAAAGGCCAGATTTGTGCAATATACGACTGATTGTTGTCCTATGGACAGAGTCTCCCACCTCAGCTGTAGATCTCTGCAGTTCATCCAGAGTGATCATGGGCCTCTTGGCTGCATCTCTGATCAGTCTTCTCCTTGTATGAGCTGAAAGTTTAGAGGGACGGCCAGGTCTTGGTAGATTTGCAGTGGTCTGATACTCCTTCCATTTCAATATTATCGCTTGCACAGTGCTCCTTGGGATGTTTAAAGCTTGGGAAATCTTTTTGTATCCAAATCCGGCTTTGAGAGATCCTCACTGAACTTCTGGACAGAGTTTGCTGCACTGAAAGTAAAGGGGCTGAATAATTTTGCAAGCCCAATTTTTCCGTTTTTGATTTGTTAAAAAAGTTTGAAATATCCAATAAATGTCGTTCCACTTCATGATTGTGTCCCACTTGTTGTTGATTCTGAACAAAAAAATACAGTTTTATATCTTTATGTTTGAAGCCTGAAATGTGGCAAAAGGTCACAAAGTTCAAGGGGGCCGAATACTTTCGCAAGGCACTGTAATTGAGAATTTCAATAAGCATTTTTCTACAGCTGGCCATGCTTTCCACCTGGCTACCCCTACACCGGCCAACATCTCAGCAACCCCTGCAGAAACTTGCCCAAGTCCCCCCACTTCTCCTTCACCCAAATCTAGACAGCTGATGTTCTGAAAGAGCTGCAAAATCTGGACCCCTACAATTCAGCTGGGCTAGACAATCTGGACCCTCTCTTTCTAAAATTATCGGCCGAAATTGTTGCAACCCCTATTACGAGCATGTTCAATCTCTCTTTTGTATCGTCTGAGATGCCCAAAGATTGGAATGCTGCCACAGTCATCCCCCTCTTCAAAGGGGGAGACATTCTAGACCCAAACTGTTATAGACCTATATCCATCCTGCCCTGCCTTTCTAAAAATCTTTGAAAGTCAAGTTAACAAACAGATCACCGACCATTTTGAATCCCACCGTATCTTCTCCACTATGCAATCTGGTTTCCAAGCTGGTCATGGATGCACCTCAGCCACGCTCAAGGTCCTAAACAATATCACAACTGCCATCGATAAGAGACAGTACTGTGCAGTCGTCTTTATCGACCTGGCCAAGGCTTTCGACTCTGTCAATCACCACACTCTTATCGGCAGACTCAATAGCCTTGGCATCTCAAATGACTGCCTTGCCTTGCCTTGCAGTCTCTATGGGGGTGCCACAGGGTTCAATTCTCGGGCCGACTCTTTTTTTCTGTATACATCAATGATGTCGCTCTTGCTGCTGGTGATTCTCTGATCTACCTCTATGCAGATGACACCATTCTGTATACATCTGGCCCTTCTTTGTACACTGTGCTAACAAACCTCCAAACCTACAACACTCCTTCCGAGGCCTCCAACTGCTTTTAAATGTCACTGAAACCCTTAACAAAGTAATACAGTCTGTTTTGGAATGGGTGGCTAGTAATAAACTGGTCCTGGCACAAATCATTCCCTAAGTTCTAGACCTCAGCTGAGTCTGGTAATGAACGTTGTGGCTGTTGAACAAGTTGAAGAGACTAAAATTACTTGGTGTTACCTTAGATTGTAAACTGTCATCGTCAAAACATATAGATTCAATGGTTGTAAAAATGGGGAGAGGTCTGTCCGTAATAGAGATGCTCTGCTTTATTGAAACCACACTCCGCAAAGCAAGTCCTGCAGGCTCTAGTTTTATCTTATCCTGAAAAAAAACTAGACAATACAAAAACCAGGGTACCCACCCTAGTCACGCCCTGACTTAACCAAAATATAAAGAAAACAGAGATATCTAAGGTCAGGGCGTGACATTTGGACTCATCAGACCAACGGACAGATTTCCACCAGCGTCTAATGTTCATTGCTTGTGTTTCTTGGCCCAACAAGTCTCTTTATATTATTGGTGTCCTTTAGTAGGGGTTTATTTGACCATGAAGGCCTTCATTTGGGCTGTAATTTCTGAGACTGGTAACTCTAGTGAACTTGTCCTCTGCAGCAGAGGTGACTCTGGTTGTTCCTTTCCTGTGGCGGTTACATGAGAGACAGTTTCATCATAACTCTTGATGGTTTTTGCGACTGCACTTGAAGAAGCTCTTAGAATTTTCCGTATTGACTGACATTCATGCCCTAAAGTAACAATAGACTGTCGTTTCTCTTCACTTATTTGAGCTGTTCTTGCCATAATATGGACTTGGTATTTTACCAAATAGGGCTATCTTCTGTATACCACCTCTACCTTGTCACAACACAACTGATTGGCTCAAATGCATTAAGAAGGAAATAAATTCCACATATTTATTTTTAACAAGGCACACCTGTTAATTGAAATGCATTCCAGGTGACTACCTCATCAAGCTGCTTGTGAGAATGCCAAGAGTGTGCAAAGCTGTCATCAAGGCAAAGGGTTGCTGCTTTGAAGAATTATCAAATCTAAAATATATTTTGATTTATTTAACACTTTTTTGGTTATTACATGATTCCATTTGTGTTATTTCATAGTTTTGTTGACTTCATTATTATTATTCAATGTAGAAAACAGTAAAAATAAAGAAAAACCCTTGAACGAATAGGTGTGTCCAAACTTTTGACTAGTACTGTATGCAGGACTAGTTCTATGCATAAGCGACATAAGAGGTCACTTAAGGCCCCCTGCCGCTAGGGGGCCCCAACCTTCAACAACAGCAAAAATATATATTTTTTGTTATTTTTTAATTTTGGTACTCGGTCGGGCTGTCAACTTACTATTGAGAGTAAGAATAGTAGAATGTACCAGGTGCAAGTTCGAAATTTGATTGTGCATCAACAGTTTTTATCTTGTTATGTCAGTTACTGACAGTCACTGAATTATCTATGTCAGCTAACATTTTTTAGATTAGTAGTTAGTCTAGACAGCTGTCTAAACCTGTAGTAATCATGACAGAATAACGACCTGGCATGCAGGTTACGTGCCCAGGGGCTCTGACCTCCAGGGAGCCACCATTGATTTTGTTAGTCATTCTCACTCGGACATCATATTAACATGGCATAAATTATTACAAAATGTGTGGAATTGCTTTTAAATTGCATACATTTCTCTCCACCCTATGACGAAATCTGTAGAATTGCAGAAACTTGATTTAAAACTGTGGCTTGTAGGCTATGCTTTGAGGCCCAGAGATGCTAACTGTGTGTATTACAGTGAGACCAGCAGTTATTTGCATAACAGTTACCAGCTGACAAAACGTAATGACTGCCAATTCCCTACATAAACCTCTAATGGCACATGACTCTCTGGCTTTTGGCCTGTTGTAAAAGTTCACGTCCTCTAGCCAAGGTGGTCCGCTGTTCAAGGTCAGGTCAGAGTTGGTATCTGCTTCCTCTCTCTCTCTCGCTCTCTCTCTTTCTCTCTCGCTCTCTCGCTCGCTCTCTCTCTCACTCCCCCACCCCCTTGTTTCCTCATCCTACCAGTACATTCCCTAGGGAAAGGGGTTTGGTTTGACATGTTGTGTCTGGTGCACATTCTTTGAAGCCAAGGAACCGGGCTTGACCAATCATGTTCTGTCAAATGCTCTGGGGAGAGAGAATGTGTCATGAGGAAAATCCTCAAGGAAATGCACTTGGAAACAGTTCCATCTACAGAGGTTTTTGTCACAATTAGCTTTTATATAAGTGGGTCTCAGACACACACTGGAAACATATGTCACCCCCTGGAATCCCCTGTAGCTTTATATAACAATTATATGATTGTTACTCAGCGCAGACTAGAGCATGATTTTTTAAATCCAACCCACAGGCCCAGAGGACAGGGTGTGACACGTTGCTGTGGTAACACTGTCTTACACTGTCTTATACTCTCAGCCCAATTACTTCATGCCAGATAAGAAATCTGCTATCTATGTAATCGATCAGACATCAAGAGTATTTCAAAAGCAATTGCAGCAGATATAGTTGCGTATTAGTTATAGTGCATAACTATTGACATTTGAATGTAAAGTAAAACCTTGTACAAGGCTATACAGTCTTCAAGACAATAACAACCTTCTTAATTCTGGTAAAAAATGTGTTCTACATTTTTATCCAACCCACAGGCCCAGGGTGTGACATGTCGCTGTGGTAACAGGGTTTTGTGATCACACCCTGTCCTCTGGGCCTGTGGGTTGGATAAAAAATGTAGAATGCACACTCTTGAACACTGACCTGCTCCCTCCAAAACGAGGTGACTGCACCCCCAGGCTCCTGAGAAACAGCCACCAACTGTCCTGTATCACTACCCGAATGCCCATCCCCCCCCCCCCCACCCCCCCGATAAATGCTACTCTATCCACTGCTGTCAGACTGACTGTACAACAACTCTAGCTCTTAAATGTTTTCTCTAAATTGATCTTTACTGCAATCACATTTTAACATTTCAGTTTACACCATGAAAAAATATCCTGTAAAGTTTTAAGTGTCCTGTATTCTATTTCTATTATGTGTTATGAATTTGATGTGGTTGTTGCAATTTTTTATAATGACAATTCTGCATTTCTTGTGCAAGATTCCATCAACTCAAACTCAAGACGATTATGAGACAGTATAATGAGTATATGACAGTATAAAACAGTAGACAGGCAGCGCTTCATCAGTTGTCGTGATTTATGTCCCTTAGAAGTCCTAATATTCTGGTCCGATTAAAGCAGTTGGCCATAATTCTGTTCCATTTATCACTGATACTTATTTATGTGCCCTTCAAAACACACACACGCGCGCGCGCACACACACACACACACACACACACACACACACACACACACACACACACACACACACACACACACACACACACACACTCTCTCAGAGACTGAATAAGACTCCCTACTCATAACTCTTATTTCATTTTATTATGTCTGAGAGCTTATAATACCGTCATAAAACTGTGACATGTTGGAAGACGGATGGTTGCAGGGATTTTATAGTTCTAAAAAAATATTCCTCATCTGCTTTCCAGTGTGTGTGTGCACGTATGTGTATGGCTCCAGTTTGTTATGTGTTGCATAATCTCTTACTTCACTCTAGAAATGAACATCTCAGACTGCTGCAGGATCACTGGTATTTCACACTGCATCTTGTTGAATAAAACATATTGAAGTGAATTAAACATAATCATGACTAGAAAGAAGAATCCATTCACATAATGTTGTAGCCCGTGTTAGTTCAATTCATTTATGTTGATTCACAATGTCCCTAGCCTGGTCCCAGATCTGTTTGTGCTATCATGTCAACTCCTTGTCATGCCAAACATATTTAGGATGACAAAGAGTTGACATGGTAGCGCAAACAGATCTGGGACCAGGCTCCAATTTCCAATGAAAATCTTGATCATTTTGACATTTCATTGAAAGAAGTTTATTATACTGTAATGGTAAAGTATTCAAAGCATTGAACTGGTTAGAAAATAGTATTTAGTCACCACATATTTCCCCGTCATAAATTTCAAAAAGCCTGGTGGGATCTTAGTTCTAAGGCCATTCAGTCTCCCGGTCTTTTCAGCTACGCATAAAACGTCTCAGATCAAAAAGACCAGGAGAAGTGATTCATTCACAACTTTGGCCTTCTGTGGATGAACACTCAAATAATCGCCAACGTTATTTGATGACAGTTACACCCATCTCCATCCAACTGTCAAACTCTTTCTGGAAGTTGGAACATTAGCATGCTATGCTAGGCTAGCTACCCCATGCTCCCTTCTGTTATAAGTTACCAGGCTAATGGTGCCTAGCCCAGTCAGTCCTGAGTGTGTCCACCTGTGCTAAGCAGCTAAGTAGCCCTGGAGAGGTAATAAGGTCACCCTCCTGCTGCGCCTGGCCCCATTACCCACACTGCTCTGGGGAGTGCCAGCTGTTTGAGGGAATGTGGTTATGGAGATGACTAATAGGTGTGCTTCTACCATGGCTCCCTGATGACCTAACTGCCGGTCCCCCTTCCTCCCTCCCAAGGCCTGTATGGGGTACGGCAGGGCTTTGCCAGGCTGATGGTGTGGGCGGGTCACGCTTGAAGGGAAGAGGACTTCCTCCTGACTGATTGTCTCCTTTTTGTCGCACTGATGTCAGACACTGATACAGGTAGTTACGCCTTTTACATACAGGGTCTCCCAGCCACATGGCGCTTCTCGACAGGGGCTACTGCTGAGATCATTTCAGCTTCAGTAGTGGTTCTTTCTGGTGTTCATGGAGAATGACTCGATTTTTGTTGCTGTCAAACTCATTTACTTGATGTGACTGAAATTGGAAGTCTACATGCATTAGTATAAAGGCATAGTCTATAGGCATTTTGCATTGTTCTAAGAACACCATGTTCTGTCATTCATCTGTCCTATCCACTCTGCTCTGTCACTGTTATCTGCACCTAACTGTGATGCATGGCTCTCTCTCTTTCTGTGACATATCACCTCCCCTCTCTCCACTGTCTTTCCACCTGAAACATGATGGATAAGCGGCTGCAGCATGTCATAGCTGACACTATATATAGTCTGCCCTTCACTGAGTAGAGTGATGTGTCCTCCACAGGTGATCTGAACTGAAGTGAGCTGTTCTCTTCTTTGATAAGTGGACCACCAGCATTACCATATCTCTCTTCATGATACAGCAATAGTCAAGAGGTCCTTGTAAAGTTACTCTATAGCCACAGCAGTACACACTAGATTTCTTAAAACTTTTGGTATTGTGCAAGTTTGTCGTCATTTGATTGTTCATTATTTACTTATTTATTCCAAAGAGAGGTTGATCTTAACACATGTCAGGGCAGCTCTGTGTGTCCCCAAAATTGCACCCTATTCCTTATGGGCCCTGCTCAAAGTAGTGCACTATATAGGGAATAGGGGTCTAAAGTAGTGCACTATTTAGGGAATAGGGGTCTAAAGTAGTGCACTATATAGGGAATAGGGTTCCATTTGGGAGGCACCCTCTGTGAACTTTTTACACCTTTTTCTCCCCAATTTCGTGGTGTCCAATTGGTAGTTACAGTCTTGTCCCATCACTGCAACTCCCGTATGGACTAGGGAGAGGCGAAGGTCATGCGACCCCCGAAACACAACCCTGCCAAGTCGCACTGCTTCTTGACAAACTGCTCACTTAACCTGGAAGCCAGCCACACCAATGTGTCTGAGGAAACACTGTACAACTGCTGACCAAAGTCAGTGTGCACTGCGTCCAGCCCGCCATTGGAGTCGCTAGAGCGCGATAGGACAAGGACATCCCTGCCGGCTAAACCCTCCCCTAACCCAAACGACGCTGGGCCAATTGTGCGCCGCCTCATGGCTCTCCCGGTCAGCTGCGACATGGCCTGGGATTGAACTTGGGTCTGTAGTGACGCCTTAGACCGCTGCGCCACTCGGGAAGCCAACCTCTGTGAACCTCTGTGAATTAAAGTAAACAGGAGTGAAGACCGTTGTGCTCAGACTCACAATGAGCGTTCCGTATCCCAGCAGGCATCAGTAGCCTCATCACTTTGAATAGTATCACTGGGCAATGCACAGGGTTATGCCCCTAATGCCAGGAGGCCTAGGCTGTGATCTGTCTCACCACTCCAAATATAGTCCACTCCACTTTTTCTTCTGAGAGTGCCAGGCCATTAAAATGTTCTTTCCTTCCATTCTCACTCTCATACATTAGCATTATTGAAGGTTGTGCAGATAGTTCAAGCACAAATATAATATTCTAGTACTGCATAACTTACCGAGAGCATACTAAATGAGACCTCTTCTAGGACATATCACAAGGATTATGCTTTCACACTCTTGTTGTTGACATGTTGTAGGCTATGAGTCCGACCCTGTCATTTCATATCAGATGTAGGCTACTGGAGATCTTTGAGAAGAGACAGATGATTTATCTCTGTCTGGCAGTCAAGTGTCACAGTAAAATGGTCTACACTCTTAGAACACAGGGTTCCAAAAGGATTGATCAGCTGTCCCCATAGGAGAACCCTTTTTGGTTCCAGGTAGCAGTCTTTTCTGTTTCAGGCAGAACCCTCTTTGGTTCCATGTAGAACCCTCTGTGGAAAGGGTTCTACATGGAACCAAAAAGTGTTCTACCTGGAACCAAAACTAGTTCCTCAAAGTGTTATCCTATGGGGACAGCCAAAGAACCCTGTTAGGTTCTAGATAGCACCTTTATTTTCTAAGAGTGTCGAGTGGGACTAGTGATCAGTATTTGTTTTGTGTTGTACCACATACAACATTGGCCTATTGAATATTATAGTGTACTTACAGTATTAGGGATTCTACCAGTGGATGGTCTGGTTGTATATGCCTTTACCACAAGTAACATGTGCATTTCCTGCTGCAGAGGCTGCACTGACAAGACAAACGGGATCTATTCAATCAAAACGTTTGATATTATTTTTTTAACGCAGTGAGTGAAGCATTGTTTTCCACACTTTCTCATTAATTAAGCAATCGAAGCAGGCATTCCTTCATCACAAGATTGTTTTTTTGGTAGCCCCAGCAATATCTCTCTTGGATTGGAGAATCAGAGCAGATTTCACTCTGTCTATTGATATCCACAAATCCTGCGGGTCTGACCATAGAATCTGAATTTCCGCGTTCTAATTCTGATTCCATGCATTTCCCAGTGGGTTTGGAACCTGGGTTTATCTCGGAGGAGGAGGCACTTCTCATGCCTTTATTATTCTTTAATTGCGTGGAGACCTCAGTGTCCCGTGAGCAAGATAACCCTCTAAGCCCTTGGCCTCAGCAGAGTGAGAGGCTACTGCTTTCTCTGACCACTTTACTCAGGGTTAGTCATGGGTTGTAGAACCACGGGTTTCAAGATAATAGATAGTCGAACAACTGAGAATTTCCCCCGATGATTGTTTTCTCCGTAAGTCGATGTTGCTGTTGTGATCCAAGGCTGTGATTGAGGTCTAGTGTCTCTTGATTGAATCCCTGTTGGTGTCCCTGTCAGTCAAGGATACTTTAGTCAAACAACAAGGATTAGCCTGCTGCAATTTCCTGGGAGATTATGCTAATGCTAATACTGCAATTTCCCCACGGTTTTGTCTTCCGCCTGTGTCCTAATTTGTAACCACTGAACAGAACAGATCTGTGTGCTGTGTTATGCATGAAATGTTCGTGATTGTTCTTTTTTTCTCCTAAAGTAATATCCCCAAGTAGCATAGTAATAGACCACAATTAGGGACTCATCCAAGCCCTTCGGCTATAATATTTCTGAAATAATTATCTACTTTTCTTCCACCTTATGGTGTTACTGTGGAAACTGATGAAACAGCTGCTGCTGAAGGGGCGAGGTTTCCATGGCTACGAGGACATCCCATCCCTCCACCCGACTGTCTGTCGTAGATCTGGTGGGGCGGTGGTGAGGGGGGAGGGGCGTTTGTGGTTGGAACACAATGTACTGTCATCAGACGAGCATTATGGGAGTAGGAAGACGGAACGATCCAATCTATGACTGAGAGGAAGGGTGACCCCTAGGGCTGCCTACCCCCCTAATTCTATTTAGATCCTATTTCCTTCCACTAGATTGAGGGTTTACCCCTTCAAGGAGAAAAAAGATTTGAACTTGACTAAGTACAGAGAATATATTCTCTACAGGGAAGCCTTGGAGCTGCGCTGGTATGCTTTACTGACAGTATGCTCAGCTCTGTGCTTGTAGACTCTACAGTGTGTTCACAAGGAATAGCATGAACATCGAAACCACAGGAGGCTGCTGAGGGGAGGACGGCTCATAATAATGGCTGGAGCGAATGGAATGGCGTCACACACATTTTATGTATTTGATACCATTCCACTGATTCTGCCCCAGCCATTACCACAAGCCCATCCTCCCCAATTAAGCTTCCACCAACCTCCTGTGATAGAAATATAATGTTATTCTATAGTCATAGATGTTAGAGTTCAAACATAATGCACTATATATACTGCTGCCTGTTAGTCAACTGTGTTCCTGTATGAGAATAAGGCAGGCTTTGGAGGTACTGCTCTTGGAGACCTGACAGCTTTGTCATTATCTCATCACCGTCAATATTCTGCTTGTCAGTCAGTCAGGCTCCAGTCTCACTGACACCGCCGTGTCACTCTGTGTCTCTGCTATTTGCATCCTTAACTCAGGTGTTTACTGCTGCTCAACTCTCAGCGGAGTTCACCTCGTCTCGATGTCTCTTACTCAGCAGGAGTTCACCTCGCCTCGATGTCTCTTACTCAGCAGGAGTTCACCTCGTCTCGATGTCTCTTACTCAGCAGGAGTTCACCTCGTCTCAATGTCTCTTACTCACCAGGAGTTCACCTTGTCTCAATGTCTCTTACTCAGCAGGAGTTCACCTCGTCTCGATGTCTCTTACTCAGCAGGAGTTCACCTCGTCTCGATGTCTCTTACTCAGCAAGAGTTCACCTCGTCTCGATGTCTCTTACTCAGCAGGAGTTCACCTCGTCTCGATGTCTCTTACTCAGCAGGAGTTCACCTCGTCTCGATGTCTCTTACACAGCAGGAGTTCACCTCGTCTCGATGTCTCTTACACAGCAGGAGTTCACCTCGTCTCGATATCGCTTACTCAGC
Source organism: Oncorhynchus mykiss (assembly GCF_057628025.1). Taxonomy (NCBI): domain Eukaryota; kingdom Metazoa; phylum Chordata; class Actinopteri; order Salmoniformes; family Salmonidae; genus Oncorhynchus; species Oncorhynchus mykiss. Next base: position 21,204,691 of record NC_143032.1, read on the forward strand.
AGGAGTTCACCTCGTCTCGATATCTCTTACTCAGCAAGAGTTCACATCGTCTCGATATCTCTTACTCAGCAGGAGTTCACCTCGTCTCGATGTCTCTTACTCAGCAGGAGTTCACCTCGTCTCGATGTCTCTTACACAGCAGGAGTTCACCTCGTCTCGATGTCTCTTACTCAGCAGGAGTTCACCTCGTCTCGATGTCTCTTACACAGCAGGAGTTCACCTCGTCTCGATGTCTCTTACACAGCAGGAGTTCACCTCGTCTCGATGTCTCTTACTCAGCAGGAGTTCACCTCGTCTCGATGTCTCTTACACAGCAGGAGTTCACCTCGTCTCGATGTCTCTTACACAGCAGGAGTTCACCTCGTCTCGATGTCTCTTACTCAGCAGGAGTTCACCTCGTCTCGATGTCTCTTACACAGCAGGAGTTCACCTCGTCTCGATGTCTCTTACTCAGCAGGAGTTCACCTCGTCTCGATGTCTCTTACACAGCAGACTGAGGGTGTTTGGAAAGTTCAAGTCACAAACACAGCCATCACAGCAACAAGATGCCACTGTTGCCATTAAAAAGGGCAACCAGTGAAGAACACACACCATTGTAAATACAACATATATTTATGTTTATTTAGTTTCCCTTTTGTACTTGAACTATTTGCACAACACTGTATATAGACATAATATGACATTTGAAATGTCTTTATTCGTTTGGAACTTTTGTTAGTGTAATTGTTTCTTTGTTTTTTTCTCTTTTGTTTATTATCTATTTATTAATTATCTACTTCACTTGCTTTGGCAATGAAGCCCCTTAATTTGAAATTGAAATAGAGAGAGAAAGAGAGAGAGAGAGAGAGAGAGAGAGAGAGAGAGAGAGAGCGAGAGAGGAAGAGAGAGAGACCTTCCATACCCTCTTTAAGGGAGAGAGGGGGAGAGGAGAGCACAAGAGAGAAAGCAGGAGAGGATAGAGAGAGAGAGAGAGAGTAGACAGAGACATAAAGAGAGTTGAGAGAAAGAGATTCAGCTGTGTAAATAGCAATGTGCTCCTCTGCTATTTTCCAGTATAATGAACAGTGAACTGAGCGTGGCTCTGGACTCTGCAGTGACTTGGTCAAAGGATCAAAGTTCAGTTTACTACAAAGCATTTAAACTGAGAGTTATCATTATACTGGTCAATAGTTGACTGCACAGTGCACTTTTGATCCCATTCTGCTCGGAACACTAAAAGATTCAACTTAACAGCGGTCAAAATATGAAGATTTGGAATACTCAACTCACCCAAGCATGTTAAAGTGCATTAGTACGACACTCAAAAATCCAAGCTGAGATTCATATCTTATCGTGACAGATTATAATGGCAGCCGGGTCATTCTTGTATTCTGGTGGCATTTGCGTCCTTTGCCTTTGCAACCATGAAAAACGAAGTAAAATGACAAATAGTTACACATCCTACATGTTTTTGTTTATATTGAACTGTTTATTAATGATAAACACAATGCAAGTCCTTTATACTTCAAAACCTTATGTTTATGCATTGTTTAAAGTACTTAGGGTAAGCAAATTGGCTTGTCCAGGTAGTGATGTATAGATTTGTAGTGATATGTTTTGGGGATTTAGAGATGTCTAACTATTATTTTGAATGCAAAAAAAGTTTTTTTTTAAAAAGATCAATAAAAGCATAGAAGGCTATTGAAATACCTATTTTTTTTGCAAGTTCAAATCCCCGAGCTGACAAGGTACAAATCTGTCGTTCTGCCCCTGAACAGGCAGTTAACCCACTGTTCCTAGACCGTCATTGAAAATAAGAATTTGCTCTTAACTGACTTGCCTAGTTAAATAAAGACAAAATATTATGTCATTGGTGTTACCACCTTGAAAATCAGTCATTACAAAGATATACAAGGACCGTGAGCATTCTTTCCAGTGGAAAACTGTTATTGAGGGAAGGATCTATAAAAAAGGAAATGATTAGCTAATTACACTCTTTCACTATGTCATACATGTGAGGATTCCACCAATCACATGGTGTGTCTCAATCCAAAGTGTCACTTGGTGTTAGTCAATTTAAATGAAGGGGAAATAACATTGTGAGCAAAATAATTAATCATATCACTTTAGCAAATCTTTTTTAAAGGATTAGAGTTGAACATCTGTGGCCTCCAGTTCTGAAAATTTGAATATGGAAGATGTACCCAAATACATTTAAATAAAATTAAAAACTAGAAAAAGGAAGTTAATTCTTTCTAAAATGCCATTCCCAAATGTCACCGTAATTCAAGAAAGTATGTTTGAATCATTCCTGTTGTCACGCCATGTGTGTATTCAGTCGTTGTCTGTGTGTTGTAATTCTGACATTGCTGATCATCAACTTTAATGCTTAGGGGACTGGGAGACTAGTCAGGATCGAGGGAAAGATGAATGGAGCAAAGTACAAAGAGATCCTGGATGAAAACCTTCTCCAGAGCATTCAGGACTTAAGACTGAGGCGAAGGTTCATCTTCCAACAGGACACCGACCCTAAGCACATGGCCAAGACAATGCAGGAGTGGCTTCGGGACAAGGGGTCTGAATACTTTCCGAATGCACTGTACTACACGTAGTTTGTGGTTGTCACACCCTGGTCAAAGTATTTTGTGTTTATCTTTATTTATTTGGTCAGGCCAGGGTGTGGCATGGGTTTTTGTATGTGGTGTGTATGTATGGGGATTGTAGCTAGTGGGGTGTTCTAGCTAAGTCTATGGCTGTCTGAAGTGGTTCTCAATCAGAGGCAGGTGTTTATCGTTGTCTCTGATTGGGAACCATATTTAGGCAGCCATATTCGTTGAGTTTGTCGTGGGTGATTGTCCTTAGTGTCCTGATGTCATTGTTCTGTGTTAGGTTACACAAGTATAGGCTGTTTCGGTTTTCGTTAAGTTTATTGTTTTGATAGTGTTTGTGTTTAGTGTGTTACTTCATTAAACATGGATTGCAATAGACACGGCGCATTTTGGTCCGACTCTCCTTCTCATCAAGAAAACCGTTACAGAATCACCCACCACAAAGGGACCAAGCAGCGTGTCAACAGGCAAGAACAGCCCAAAGTGGAGTACAGTATGGACTATACTTCTTGGGAGGAGATAGACAGGTGGGCGGTCGACCCAGGGAGCGTGCCGGAGCCCGCCTGGGATTCGATGGAGCAGTGCGCGGAAGGATATAGGAGAATGGAGTTTGCGAAGCAAGCAAGGCGGCGCGGACGGAGGCCCCATAGTCAGCCCCAAAAATTTCTTGGGGGGGGGCTCAGGGAGAGTGTGGCAGAGTCAGGAGCCAGACCTGAGCCAACTCTCCCTGTTTATCGTGAGGAGCCAAGGAGGAGACCAGAACCAGAGCAGGTGTTGGAGGTGAGCGAAACAGAGACTGTGAAGGAGTTAATGGGGAAATTGGAGGAGAGAGAAATGAGGGAGTTGCTGTGTTGGTGTTTTAAACATGGAATTCGCCCGACGGAGCGTGTCGGGGATTTGATGGCACCTGGGTCAGCGCTCCATACTCGTCCTGAGGTGCGTGTTAGTCGGCTGGTGAAGATGGTGCCAGTCTCACGTACCAGGCCTCCTGTGCACCTCCCTAGCCTTGCACGTCCTGTGCCAGCACCGCTCTCAAGATCTCCAGTACGCCTTCACGGTCTAACCCATCCTGTGCCACCTCCACACCCCAGCCCTCCGGTAGCAGCTCCCCGCACCAGGCTTCCTGTGCGTGTCCTCGGCCCAGTACCACCAGTGCCAGCACCACGCATCAGGCCTACAGTGCGCCTCGCCTGTTCAGCGCTGTCGGAGCCCTCCTCCTCTCCAGCGCTGTCGGAGTCTCCCGCCTGTTTAGCGCTGTTAGAGCCTTCCTTCTCTACAGCGCTGCCGGAGTCTCCCGCCTGTTCAGAACTGCCAGTTAGCATAGAGCTGCCAGTTAGCATAGAGCTGCCAGTTAGCATAGAGCTGCCAGTTAGCATAGAGCTGCCAGTTAGCAAGGAGCTGCCAGTCTGCAAGGAGCTGCCAGTCTGCAAGGAGCTGCCAGTCTGCATAGAGCTGCCAGTCTGCAAGGAGCTGCCAGTCTGCAAGGAGCCGCCAGAGCTGCCTGTCTGCAGGATGCCGCCAAAGCTGCCTGTCTGCAAGGAGCCGCCAGAGCTGCCAGTCTGCAAGGAGCCGCCAGAGCTGCCAGTTAGCATGGAGCAGCCAGGGCCGCCAGTCAGCATGGAGCAGCCAGGGCCGCCAGTCAGCATGGAGCAGCCAGTCAGCATGGAGCAGCCAGTCAGCATGGAGCAGCCAGAGCTGCCAGTCAGCATGGAGCAGCCAGTCAGCATGGAGCAGCCAGAGCTGCCAGTCAGCATGGAGCAGCCAGTCAGCATGGAGCAGCCAGAGCTGCCAGTCATCATGGAGCAGCCAGTCAGCATGGAGCAGCCAGAGCTGCCAGTCGACCAGACTCTCCCAGATCTGCCAGTCGACCAGACTCTCCCAGATCTGCCAGTCGACCAGACTCTCCCAGATCTGCCAGTCGACCAGACTCTCCCAGATCTGCCAGTCGACCAGACTCTCCCAGATCTGCCAGTCGACCAGACTCTCCCAGATCTGCCAGTCGACCAGACTCTCCCAGATCTGCCAGTCGACCAGACTCTCCCAGATCTGCCAGTCGACCAGACTCTCCCAGATCTGCCAGTCGACCAGACTCTTCCAGATCTGCCAGTCGACCAGACTCTCCCAGATCTGCCAGTCGACCAGACTCTCCCAGATCTGCCAGTCGACCAGACTCTCCCAGATCTGCCAGTCGACCAGATTCTCCCAGATCTGCCAGTCGACCAGACTCTTCCAGATCTGCCAGTCGACCAGACTCTTCCAGATCTGCCAGTCGACCAGACTCTTCCAGATCTGCCAGTCGACCAGACTCTTCCAGATCTGCCAGTCGACCAGACTCTTCCAGATCTGCCAGTCGACCAGACTCTTCCAGTTCTGCCAGTCGACCAGACTCTTCCAGATCTGCCAGTCGACCAGGATCTGCCAGTCAGCCAGGATCTGCCGAAACCACCAGCCAGCCAGGATCTGGTAGATTCATCATCCTGCCTGAGCTTCCTCTCACTCCTGAGCTTCCTCTCACTCCTGAGCTTCCTCTCACTCCTGAGCTTCCCCTCAGTCCCGAGCTGCCTCAGTCCCGAGCTGCCCCTCAGTCCCGATCTGCTCCTCAGTCCAGTGGGGTTCTGGGTGAGGACTACTAGGCCATGGTCGGCGGCGAGGGTGGACTATCCAGGGACGCGAGGAGAAGGGACTAAGACATTGATTGAGTGGGGTCCACGTCCCGCGCCGGAGCCGCCACCATGGACAGACGCCCACCCGGACCCTCCCTATTGTTATGAGGTGCGTTCGGGAGTCCGCACCTTAGGGGGGGGGTTCTGTCACACCCTGGTCAAAGTATTTTGTGTTTATCTTTATTTATTTGGTCAGGCCAGGGTGTGGCATGGGTTTTTGTAGGTGGTGTGTATGTATGGGGATTGTAGCTAGTGGGGTGTTCTAGCTAAGTCTATGGCTGTCTGAAGTGGTTCTCAATCAGAGGCAGGTGTTTATCGTTGTCTCTGATTGGGAACCATATTTAGGCAGCCATATTCTTTGAGTTTGTCGTGGGTGATTGTCCTTAGTGTCCTGATGTCATTGTTCTGTGTTAGGTTACACAAGTATAGGCTGTTTCGGTTTTCGTTAAGTTTATTGTTTTGATAGTGTTTGTGTTTAGTGTGTTACTTCATTAAACATGGATTGCAATAGACACGGCGCATTTTGGTCCGACTCTCCTTCTCATACAGAAAACCGTTACAGTGGTCTTCATTTCTAATGGGTTTTCTTCCAGAGAAAAATGTTCCCCCGGGTTCCCCTGAAGAAATTATCAATACCTAATTATAGAATACCGTGTGAGATGCAATACTGTGTTTTCAGAGAGAGAGAGAGAAAGGGATACCTCACCGTCTAGTTAATGCTTTCAGATCTCCTCGCATCGATCCTTCACATGAAGTTGTCCTTTTAAATAATTTAACAACAATATGTCTTTTTCACTATACCACACTTGGGTAAACAATGTTGAGGATTGTTTCTAGTAATACTAACAGAATCAGAACAATGGGCATATAGCCTACCATCAAATCCAACTTTATTTAAAGTCTATTTATCACAACACATGGTACGGTATAAACAGTACAAAAACAATACATTGGAATAACATTATTACCACACACTGTGATTGTCTTTGCTGATCTTGTAGGTGGCTTGTCCATCTCACAGGGCCACAGTAAGACTTTGGATCCGTAGGGTAAAGATAATAGATGTATTATTCATTGTGTGTGGAGATGACCTTATTGTTCTGTAAGAGCTGCGTTCATGGTCACCAGAACACAGTCCGTCCCAATGCACTGGCATGACCTTGTATCCTCTGTGAATCCAATGTTAGCATAATGTTATATGTAAGTTAGAGTAAAACAAACAGTGGTCTTTTGAGGCTCAGTTGGTAGAGCATAGCGCATGCATGCCAAAATAGTGGGTTCTACTCCTATATGAAAAAATGATGCACAGTAAGACACTTTGGACAAAAGCGTCTGCTAAATGGCATATATATATATATAGAGATATATTATTATATGTTATAAAATACAGGACAAGGGCTTCAGAAAGAGGTTCTAGAGGAAAGGGAGTCACTCTAAATGCTACTCGGGACGAACATGTCATGTGTCATCAAAGAGGCTGTATTTGAACAGCTCCTGTCATAACTCAGTTATTATTCATGTGTGGATTATTAATATGGCGGAGTGTATTATGCATGTGCATTTTAATAGCATGGGCAATAACAAGTGTTTTACATCTAATGAGATTAGGCTACATTCAATAACCAGTCTATGGAGTCCATTTAGAGTACACACACATAAACCTATTCTCTAACAATCCACAGTGACTGCGAACACATCTATGTCCATGTTTCCATGTCTGCTAACCCCTTTGTCGGCATGGGCATAATAAGTCTAGAGGGACGGCTCCCATAGCAGTGTGTTTGTATGTGAAGCTCTATGCAGTTTAGGAGTATAGGAGCCTACCTTAATGAAAGCATAGAGCTTTCTGCCAGCCCGTGGTTCTCTGCATCACACTTTAATTGCCTGCTTTTGGATGTTTTAATCAGCTGCAGCATCCGGCTCTAATCTTCCCTGAACACTGTCAACACTCAGCATAGGGTCTATAGGGGGAACAATGAACACTGCACCGCAGCCTGGCTCACACACACGCGCACGCGCACGCGCACGCGCGCACACACACACACACACACACACACACACACACACACACACACACACACACACACACACACACACACACACACACACTACTGTGGACTAGATCTCTGGTTTAAAGTACTGCTCTATATGGTAAATAGGGAGTCATTTGGGTACAGACATTGTGGTGATGATGTGTGCAGGAGCCATTGTCCTAACACAGTGTGTGGCCCTGGATTAAAGTAGTGCGCTATACAGGGAATAGGGTGCCATTTAGGACCGACATAGTGAGTGTGTCGCCCTGTTAGGGCACTGCCCTCTGTGACGTGGCATGACATGGGGTTCATTGAGGGGCTCCCAGTGGGCGCTGCCCTGATTGACATGGGCTTTGGGGGACTGCCAATGCTAGGTCAGGCTGTTGACGGGTTGGAAACGAGCGAGAGTAGGGACTGTCACCATGCAGGTGGCGAGGTGCCAACAACTCATTAAGAGGCCCAGCAGTGAAATAGTCATCTAGCCAGCGTGCAGTAGACACACACATCTTCAGTGAAAACCCACACCAAATACAATATTCTGTACATACCCATAGCTCTCAATCACACACATGCACATGAACAAAAACATGCTAAATCTTCTCTCTCTCTCTCTCTCTCTCTCTCTCACACACACATACACATCATTATGCATGCTGACACTATTACTACAGTCTTTGTCTGTCTGCTCTATTCACAGTATAACAGGGAACAACAGAGCCATTCAGATAGACGTGCTAACAGATAGAGGGGTGGGAGAGAGGAAAGAGACGGAGAGAAAACACAACTCAGACACACACATGCATGGACAGGCAAACAGAAGAACAAATTAAAGAGGGTATGGAAGGTCTCACTCTCCCCCTCTCTATCTCTCTCTCCCTCCCTCTCTCTCTCTCTCTCTCTCTCTCCCTCTCTCCCTCTCTCTCTCACATTTGGATTTGGACAGGCAGCCAGATGGACGAAAAGGAGCGGACTTTGCAGATGGAAGTGGTGTGGTTCAGGCGCTGGCTCTGTCTTACTGCCAGGCAGGGAGGGAGCAGGGAGGGAGCAGGGAGGGAGCACACAGACACACAGATAGGGTAGTGTTTGTCTCTAAGTAGCGTGACTGGCCCCCATGCCATCCCCTGTCACTTGACTACTGGCCAGGGGCCGCTGGCTTGGCCCTGCCTTGGCCCTACACACAAAGCCTGAATTTATTAGTGAGGCACGCAGTGACACACGCACATAGGCACACATATACATAACAGACACAGACACACACACACTCAGAGCCACGCAGAGCTCTGGCACTGGAATGTTAACAAGCTCCAGAGTATCTCATCCATAGTTCTCCTCTCCTCTCCTCTCCTCTCCTCTCCTCTCCTCTCCTCTCCTCTCCTCTGCCTCTCCTCTGCCTCTCATCTCCTCACAGCCCTTTCTCCTCTCCTTTGCCTCTCATCTCCTCTCAGCCATCTCCTCTGCCTCTCATCCTCTCCTCTATTCAGACCAGGGACGCGGTGGTTCTGACATCTTAAGATTCTTGACCAGGAGACAAAGACCGTCTTGGAGAAGGCCACACCGTTAACTGACTTAGATGTAGACACATTAAATAGATGTAGTCACATTAAATAGATGTAGACACATTAAATAGATGTAGACACATTAAATAGATGTAGACACATTAAATAGATGTAGACACATTAAATAGATGTAGACACGGTATATAGATGTAGACACGGTATATAGATGTAGACACATTAAATAGATGTAGACACATTAAATAGATGTAGACACGGTATATAGATGTAGACATGGTAAGTATGCTCTCTCCAATTCTCTCTTTCTTTCTTTCTCTCTCTCTTGGAGGACCTGAGCCCTAGGACCATGCCTTAGGACTACCTGGCATGATGACTCCTTGCTGTCTCCAGTCCACCTGGCCTTGCTGCTGCTCCAGTTTCAACTGTTCTGCCTGCGGCTATGGAACCTTGACCTGTTCACCAGACGTGCTGCTTTCAACTCTCTAGAGACAGCAGGAGCGGTAGAGATACTCTGAATGATCAGCTATGAAAAGTCAACTGACACTTACTCCTGAGGTGCTGACTTGTTGCACCCTCGACAACTACTGTGATTATTATTAGTTCACCATTCTGGTCATTTATGAACATTTGAACATGTTGGCCATGTTCTGTTATAATCTCCACCCGGCACAGCCAGAAGAGGACTGGCCACACCCTCAATGCCTGGTTCCTCTCCAGGTTTCTTCCTAGGTTTTGGCCTTTGTAGGGAGTTTTTCCTAGCCACCGTGCTTCTACACCTGCATTGCTTGCTGTTTGGGGTTTTAGGCTGGGTTTCTGTACAGCAGTTTGAGATGTCAGCTGATGTAAGAAGGGCTATATAAATACATTTGATTTGATTTGATGTGTGTATGTAGGACTGAGGGGTCAGCTTTGAGCCTTTATTTTCTTTCAGTAGCAACAGCTTGCTTGATTCCACCACAGCAATGAAGTAGAACAAAACAGCTCTAGCCTTCTCTAGCCTACCTCATCATTGCTCCAGCCTTTCAAAATAATAAGAAAATTCTTAGGAGATTTCAAAAGACGCATTTTAACTGAGAAGGGGGGGGGGGGATCTTGTAGCAACTCCAGTCCTAGGGGGCTTGATGCCGTCACACTTTTGCCCCAGCCCAAGCTAACACATCTGACTCCAATAATCAACTAATCATGCTCTTCAGTTTAGAATGCAATTAGTTGAATCAGCTGTGTTTGCTAGGGATGGGGGGGAAGTGTGACACCTCTCTGACCGCAGAGGACTCGTGCTACCCATCCCTGTAATGTGTAGCTGGTTTACACAGGGTAGTGTTGGTTGGAGGCAGGGATGTTTGTTCCTGTCTGGTTTCTCCTGTGTACCAGACGGCCTGTCACAACAAATGACAGCAAGAGATGGAAAAACACAGACACTCTCGTCTATCCATCTGCCGACTCAGGCATTTAACATTTGTTTAAAGGAGTTCAGAACCAAAGGTAGTTCAGGGATGAAAATAAAGACTGCCATTCCCACAAAGCCAGAGAGCTCTGTTGGCTCTCTCTCACACACACACACACACACACACACACACACACACACACACACACACACACACACACACACACACACACACACACAGTCTACGTTCAGTGACTTCAGCGTGGTGGTGTTATCCTCTCTCTCCTCTCTGTGAATAATTATAACTTTGTAAATAACACATCGCTCTCCTTCTACTGTGAACAGTAATACCCACATTTCCCTCAAACCATGCAGCCAGACATAGACAAATGCCTGTGGAGGAAAATGTTTTTGGTTGGGAGGAAATTACCATCTCAAGAGGGCATTGTTTTATTTTAGATACATTGTTATTGTTTCTGTCTCAGGATTGGCGCCTATAAATTATTTAAAGGCTTACTGTAGCTAGCTCAGCACAGAAAGGCTTGGGATTTATACCGGCTGCCTCTCAATGAGCTGGTTTAGGATGCTGAACGTTGGGTTTTTCTGATGACTTGGCTTGTTTCTCAGTTGTAAAGCATATCCCTGCTCTCACGTCTATAAGAGTCATTCCTTGGATTAGGTTTGTCTCTGTTAACAACCCCACTTTACTGATGAAGTTTTCCTCTGGTTTTAATAGTTTTCTTCCGGTGTGTTTTCTTGTTTTGTGCCATTCTGTGCCGTGCTGTGTCATGTCGTGCTTTAGTTTACTGTGCTGTGTCATGGTGTGCTGTGCTGTGTCATGGTGTGCTGTGCTGTGTCATGGTGTGCTGTGTCATGGTGTGCTGTGCTGTGTCATGGTGTGCTGTGCTGTGTCATGGTGTGCTGTGTCATGGTGTGCTGTGCTGTGTCATGGTGTGCTGTGCTGTGTCATGGTGTGCTGTGTCATGGTGTGCTGTGTCATGGTGTGCTGTGCTGTGTCATGGTGTGCTGTGTTGTACTGCACTTTGTCATGTTGTATTTTACTGTTCTGTTATTTATGTGTTGTTCTGTGTCATGTCGTGTTTTACTGTTCTGTTATTTATGTGTTGTTCTGTGTCATGTCGTGTTTTACTGTTCTGTTATTTATGTGTTGTTCTGTGTCATGTCGTGTTTTACTGTTCTGTTATTTATGTGTTGTTCTGTGTCATGTCGTGTTTTACTGTTCTGTTATTTATGTGTTGTTCTGTGTCATGTCGTGTTTTACTGTTCTGTTATTTATGTGTTGTTCTGTGTCATGTCGTGTTTTACTGTTCTGTTATTTATGTGTTGTTCTGTGTCATGTCGTGTTTTACTGTTCTGTTATTTATGTGTTGTTCTGTGTCATGTTGTATTTTACTGTTCTGTTATTTATGTGTTGTTCTGTGTCATGTCGTGTTTTACTGTTCTGTTATTTATGTGTTGTTCTGTGTCATGTTGTATTTTACTGTTCTGTTATTTATGTGTTGTTCTGTGTCATGTCGTGTTTTACTGTTCTGTTATTTATGTGTTGTTCTGTGTCATGTCGTGTTTTACTGTTCTGTTATTTATGTGTTGTTCTGTGTCATGTCGTGTTTTACTGTTCTGTTATTTATGTGTTGTTCTGTGTCATGTTGTATTTTACTGTTCTGTTATTTATGTGTTGTTCTGTGTCATGTCGTGTTTTACTGTTCTGTTATTTATGTGTTGTTCTGTGTCATGTTGTATTTTACTGTTCTGTTATTTATGTGTTGTTCTGTGTCATGTCGTGTTTTACTGTTCTGTTATTTATGTGTTGTTCTGTGTCATGTCGTGTTTTACTGTTCTGTTATTTATGTGTTGTTCTGTGTCATGTCGTGTTTTACTGTTCTGTTATTTATGTGTTGTTCTGTGTCATGTCGTGTTTTACTGTTCTGTTATTTATGTGTTGTTCTGTGTCATGTCGTGTTTTACTGTTCTGTTATTTATGTGTTGTTCTGTGTCATGTCGTGTTTTTTTGCATTTCCTTCTCTCGTCCTGTTCCATCATTACCTAGTGTGAGGGGAGGGGCCTCCTTCACACCTTTCACAGCCCGTCCTTTTCCTCTTTGTCAGCCATTTTGCATTTTGCAGAGTTGGCCAGCCCTTCTCCTACACCCACTCAGTCATCACAGTTCGCATATTCATTCCCCCCCCCCCTCCTCCTCCCACCCCAACCCATACAACCAATGCACATTCATCACAGCTCAAATATTCATCCCCCCCACCCCCACCCCAACCCATACAACCAATGCACATTCATCACAGCTCTCATATCCTTTCTCCTCACCTGCCCCTCCCTCCCCAATTATCCCGTCATATATTCACTTCCCCCTGGTCTGGTAATTTCTCCTGTAACAACTCGTCATTGTACTGTACAGCCTCTAGTCTCGAAAGACCAACCTAGGTAACAGTGATAGGGTCTGGTTTCAATGACTCTTTTGGCATAGACGAGCTACATCACTGCCTACGTCACTACTTTATCCGCTTGAATTAAATACAAAATATGGAGATTGCTGAGTTTATTTTTAATGAGTGTATTTCGCAAGTGGCTAGTTTGCATCAACTATCTTCACTAAAACCATTGCAAAGGTTTGCCTGCAAACTTTTGTTCTGAATTGCGACGCTCTGGCATGTCTCTGGCATGTCTCTGGTATGTCTCTGGCATGTCTCTGGCATGTCTCTGGCATGTCTCTGGCATATCTCTGGCATGTCTGATTTGTTGGGAGAGTTTTCTGGCTGAAGAGGATTTACATTTTTTCCCCTTATTGCCAAAATAGTCCTTATTTGAAACCAGGCCCTAGTCACTGTTGCCTGGGGTGAGTTTTTCAAGACTATACAACTTCATCAACATTAGGCCTCAGCTAGTAAGAGGTGCTCCACCGTCCACTGTTCCCAGTAATGGCCGCCCTCTCCACAGTGAGGTCATCAGTCAGCGGAAGGGCCTCTGATGAGGTTTCGACCAGCGTCGCTGTCTGCCGTTTGTTTCCGGTCTCCCCGTAATTAGACCAGGGGGTGACAAATGAGCACGAGTCACTTGAGGTTCAGAACCGAGGGCGAAAGGCACAGCTCTCTTCACTTAACGTGATTGATGAGATCAGATCTGAACACCAAGCACAAATGTAGATGTCTCTCTCTCTCTCTCATAATACCTGCTAGCTCTTCTTATCTTCTTACAGCTAGGTCTGGCACTTCTTAGCTTGTTATTCCTTCATGTGTTGGATTTGCGTCGTTTATCTCCAAGAGCTGTGATTTGACATGCTCTAAGCCCAAACACCCACATGGATTTCCTTAAAGTACACACTTGCTCTAGCTAAAACTGCATAGCTAAACATGTATATCCCTGTGCTACAGCCTGAGATCTGGGGAAGAAAGGAGGACTGGAAGGAACAGGTCTAAAGAGGAAAGTAGGGGGGAAGCCTTTGAAGAAGGACAGCAGGAAGCACAACAAGTACAGTACTATACACTACATATAGGGACCAGCCCCAATAATCTACACTCCACTTTCTCTCTCTCTCTCCCTCTCTCTCTCTCTCTCTCTCTCTCTCTCCCTCTTTCTCCCTCTCCCTCTCCCTCTCCCTCTCGCCAGAGTCGCTGTCCGCCATTTGTTTCCGGTCTCCCCGTAATTAGACCAGGGGGTGACAAATGAGCACTGGTCACTTGAGGTTCAGAACCGAGGACGAAAGGCACAGCTCTTTTCACTTAACGTGATTGATCAGATCAGATCTGAGTGAGAACCAAGCACAAATGAACATGTAGATGTCTCACTCTCTCTCCCTCTCTCTCATCTCTCATCGCTCATCTCTATTCCATCCCCTCCTATTCCCTTAGCAGTGATGTACCTCTGAAGCCTTGTAGAGAGAAGAGTAGGAGAGTTCTGGCTGGGTCTTTGTTTGGTTTGAAAGTGGGCCATTGGTATACAGCAGAGCCTTGCCAGAGAGGCGTGTAGAGAGACATTAGAAAGAGATCTGGACTTGATTATGTAAAGATAAATCCCAGGAACAGGCCGGGCTTAGAGCTAGTAAGTACTGGACGGGCTGAGTTAGAACTAGTAGGAACCGGCCAGGCTGAGTTAGAGCTAGTAGAAACCGGACAGACTGAGTTATAGCTAGTTGGAACCGGCCAGGCTGAGTTTGAACTAGTAGGAACCGGCCAGGCTGAGTTAGAACTAGTAGGAACCGGCCAGACTGAGTTATAGCTAGTTGGAACCGGCCAGGCTGAGTTAGAACTAGTAGGAACCGGCCAGGCTGAGTTATAGCTAGTTGGAACCGGCCAGGCTGAGTTAGAGGTAATAGGACTGGGCACATAGAGTTAGAATAGCCTGTGTTGGACAGGACCACTACACCTATACTGTACATGCACGGGACTAACATCTTATGGTTGAAATATGTCATTTTTTTATAGTGTTTTATAGTTTGTGGACTATTGTGTTGCCAGTCAGGAATATTCTATGAATGAGCGTGCATGCATGCATTTGTGTGTGTGCATGCGTGAGACACTGTATGTATTGCACTAGAGCTGGGATAGAGCTGGGATTGCCTGCCTTCCTGGGAGAGGGGGAAGGGTAAGGGGAGGTCACCCAGAGGTGAAACCCAGGCCGTCAACCACCACTCCCCTGGGCGTCTCGCAGAGCAGCGTGCCCAGACTAGCAGGCTTCCTTCTCCCACATGCTAACGACTCTAGCTAGAGACGCTAATGACGTCTCAGACAGCTGGTGTAAAGTGAAGGGAAGTACTACCCAAGGCTTTACTGTGGTTGTCATCATTCAACAATCCTGTCTATGACCTGTCCTCACTCCCATCACACTCTAAATGGGGGCTGTCAGTATGTGTGACAGTATGGGGCTGTTGGTCTGACTGACACTTCCCTACATTCCTGCAGGCCAGCTGTAAGAGTTCCTGTTCAGGAAGGGTTCAGGCCACACAACTTGAGAGCTTCTTCTTCTTCGTCTGCTTCATCATCTTCTTCTTCTTTGTCCTCTTCTTCCTCCTCCTCCTCCTCCTCCTCCTCCTCCTCCTCTATTGGGATAGGACAAGTATCAGGTCCCAGCCTCAGTGTGCAAGAGCATGTCCCATTCCCATCTTCAGCCCAGAAGCCATTATAAAGTAACCTCTTTCTGTGTGTTCTATCGCAGTGAGTTGAGGCACTGGGCTGCTGATGCCTTTAACTCCAGCTCTAGATGGACCTATCAGATAGCAGCAGCCATAACAGTCTTCCTGCTTCCTCTCCTACCCTAACCCAGGCCTCCTGGAAAGCTAGCTAGGCATCACTGAGGTCTCATCTCTCATGTAATATGGATGCTACATGACCTGTTGTTTACAGCAGCATCGCAGCAATGCATTTTCGATTTCAATCGCTCTGATGCAATGCTCCCAAAAAATCTGCTCTGTTTCTGTGTTGGTTGGTTATTATTTCATCCCTTTGTGTTACTCTGGATCTGGAGAGGCTGTGTGGTTTTACAAAGGCTTATTATAGTGGCTGATTGCCAACTGAAGTGGCATATAGACTGGATGTTTATCCGTCTCAGACATCTTAGCTAGCATTTGGAAAAACAATGCCTGCATCATAAAGTGGAACGCTATTCATTACATTTGACCAGGGCTCTGGTGGGGAGTAGGTTGCCGTTTGGGACACAATCATATTAAGTTCCGTGTTTACTGTGAGAGGATCCTGACACCTGCTGATGTTCACTCTTCAGTGATACCATTCTTTACGCTAGCTCTGACATGGGAATGTATAGTCAATTATATATGCTTATCTGCTCATGTTGTCTTCCACTTTGGCCTGAATCTGTCTGGAGTATTTATCTGAGTCCTGGTGACACAAGCAGGAGGCCTAGTCTAGATCCTCTTTGGCAGCAGTCTTACTGATAGGAGGAGGAAGAGGTGGTGGAAGAGGGGGGGGGTTGGAGTGCGAGGGAGAGGTGGAGGAGGCAGAGAGAGAGGTGGAGGAGGGGGTGGAGGAGGGGGTGGAGAAAGAGGGGAGGTGGAGGAGGTGGAGGGAGAGGTGGAGAAGGGGGTGGATGAGGAGGGGGGGTGGAGGAGGGGGAGGGAGAGGTAGAGGGGGAGGTGGAGGAGAGGGAGGGAGGGGGAGGAGGAGGTGGAGGAGTAGGCCTTTTTAATGAAAAAGCTTGACCTGACATTCCACCCATTATGGTAGCTTTCTATGGATTCTATTTCTATGGTGTCACCACTATGACATAGTACCAGAGCAGTAAAGTGAGTTTTGGGTATAGCATCTAGAGAGTGTTGTTCACACTATGACATGCAGCAGTAAAGTAG
Organism: Oncorhynchus mykiss; assembly: GCF_057628025.1. Taxonomy (NCBI): domain Eukaryota; kingdom Metazoa; phylum Chordata; class Actinopteri; order Salmoniformes; family Salmonidae; genus Oncorhynchus; species Oncorhynchus mykiss. The sequence continues at coordinate 21,221,204 of NC_143032.1, forward strand.
TGAGTTGTGGAAATCCTCCCTGGTGTCCTCTCTCCTAATTGAGGCTCTATCAGCTAATTGTTGTAGTTTAGAGAGGGATGACCTCACCACACAGGGAATCCTGACATGATCTATTAGTCCTGTGCGCTCAAACACACTGCGTTATGGGATGTTCTCTATGGCAGTGTTTCCAGAGAGGAAGAGGCGAAGCAAAAGGTTTTACTCCGCCCAAAATCTGTCCACGAAAATAAGTATGGAGGTCAATGAGAAAGTTTGGCCATCAAAAAAATGTAATAGCTAATTTGCCATGTTAGGCTTATTCGATCGAAAATAAGTTTCATATTGGTTAGGTTGGTATAAGTGAATGCATGTGGCATTTGGGCAACTTACCCCAAAACAAAGTTTATATCGAAGTTGTGCCTGTTGTCATAGAGATAGATAGAGGACTCATCATGGATATAACCGGTTTTTATCATGGTCATTGAGGGCTTCCACCATTTTAAAGTAGGGATTCCTTTGTTGAAAGAAATCATCCAATGAAGAAGAAGAAAATGTACTACTTTAAAATGGAGATGCCCATGCTGCCACAGATGCTATAATGGCACAGATACAAAGATCCTCTATCTATCTTTATGGCCTGTTGTTCACACATGGATCTGCCCTCTACAGCATTGGCTAAAATGGTCCCACCTGATCTCGCCTCCTCCCGCCTGCCTTCCATCTTCGAGGATATGTACTTCCATTGTTAGTCACTCAAATATCTTGTTAATGTAATAGACAATCTTTTGTTTCTCCAACTCCATTCCTCGAGTACCCCCAACAGCATACATTTTAAATGTAGCCCCCAATATTCACACCTGATTAAACTTGTCAACTAATCATCAAGCCCTCAATGAGTTAAATCAGGTGAGGTGGTCCAGGGCAACAACAAAAATGTGTGTTGTTAGGGGTACTCGAAGACTATGGGATATCTCTGAGCTGTTGCCAAGCAACCAACCAGCCCAGGTGTCTTTCTGCCTGCCCTGGATAGGAAACTGCTGATCTGTGTGTGTGTGTCACTCTACATCTGTCTCTCTCTCCCTTCTCTCTCTGTCTATCTCTCTCTCCCCCGTGCCCTCTCTTTCTGTATGTCCTGTGAGTCTTCATAAGACTGATATAAAAATCGTAGCAAGCTAGCGAGTGGGATCGTCCTATCTTTGTCCAGCAGCTCTGTCTTGACCTGATCTGTGGACTTCTCAGCAGGCCTATCAGCAAGTCTGGGTCTGGTCTGGGCAGCCACCTTCATTGCTAAGCCTTTAATGTTAATGTATCATTTATTCTCCAGCCAGAGTTTTCTCAACTGTAAGCTTCTCAAAGTGGGGAGAGCAGAGATGTGAAATTGAATTTTTCTCCCCTTAACCTGAACAAAGTAGCTCATCTTACGATGGACTGACCTCCCTAACTGGGCCTGTTTGATTTTCGAATTCAAACACCCCAGTCCATCCAGCTTACTCACCAGCAAGTTCGCTAAGCAGATCAGTCTCTCTCTCTCTTTCTATTATTTTTCTTATTATTTTTTTCCCTCCGGTATTGACACTGGCACGGTGTGCTGTAATGATATCATTCCTAAAATTAACTTTTCATCCCCTGAGGTCTCTGCTTGAGTAGGGGGAGATGGACAGAGAGAGGGGCGGAGAGGAACTATTTGGCCCAGAACACTGGAATGGATCTCTGGGATTCTAGAACAGGGGAGGGGGAACATTCCACGTTCCGACTGTTCTGACAGGGCAGTTATCACAGATGGTTTGGAGCAGAACCAGAAGGAAAGGGTTAGGGTTGGACTGATCCACTATCATGTCTGAGAGAGAGACCATGTATGAAAACACAAGAAGCTTTGACTGAGGTCCATAGTCCAAACCACAACAACCTGTCCCTGACACACACATCACACACACACACACACACACACACACACACACACACACACACACACACACACACACTGACTCAAATCAAATTTTATTGGTCACATACACATGATTAGTGGATGTTAATGCGAGTGTAGCGAAATGCTTGTGCTTCTAGTTCCGACAGTGCAGCAATATCTAACAAGTAATCGAACAATTCCCCAACAACTACCTAATACACACAAATCTAAAGGGGGGAATGAGAATATGTACATATAAGTATATGAATGAGCGATGGCCGAGCGGCATAGGCAAGGTGCAATAGATGGTATAAAATACAGTATATACATGAGATATGAGTAATGTAAGATATGTAAACATTAATAAAGTGGCATTATTTAAAGTGACATTGTTTCAAGTGACTCATGTCACTTGTCAAGTGATTCATGACCGTGAGATGAGATACTTATACTTGTAACGTCTACTTCCAACTCACACTCTCAAACACATAGACCCCCTGAACGTAGCTCATTCTCCAGATCCCAATCACCTGAATTCTGATCACCTGTTCACACCCCTGTATGTCATTATCACACACTATTTCGTTCAGTTCTTTGCACCCCATCATTTTGAGGTATTGTTTGTTTTGTGACACACTTCTATTCGGAGCTCTGGTTTTCCCATTTAATCCTCTCGTGTATGATAGTTTTTGCCTGCCTCACTAACGATGCCTTTTGCCTATTCCCTGACTGTACTTTAGCCTATCGGATTTCCTGTTCTCTACCTTTTGCCTGATCTCCCAGACAACATTACTAGTCTTTCCCTGCCTGTACTGTTGCCTTTTTGGACCCCCTGTAAATGACCTTCTGCCTGCCCCTGGACCCAGCCTCCTCCTGTGGTCCTTTACAATAAACACCTGCTGCGCCCTGCGCTTGAAACCAGCTCTCTGTCTCACTTTGTGTTCATTACTATACTTTGTGTGCGTGCACCAATGTGATTCCCTGTATGAACACATATTTAACAGCCGTACCGCCACAGTACTTTTCTAAATATTGTTTTTCTTCTACTTAACCTCCCTATTTAATTTTAGTGGTTCAGAAGTGGCTGGTCTCTCTTGTCAAGCAAATGCGTGGAATCGTTCATGTGCATACAAGTGAGTGATTTTGTGTGTGAGCGTATGTATGTATGTATGTATGTATGTATGTATGTATGTATGTATGTACAGTATGCGTGTTTAGAGTATTATACAATAGTTAATTGCCATTTGTGCAGTCCTAGCAGTGTGTAAGCCTGGATCCAGTCCCCAGGCATCCAGACTAACAGTCCTAGCAGTGTGTAAGCCTGGGTCCAGTCCCCGGGTATCCAGACTAATAGACCTAGCAGTGTGTGAGCCTGGGTCCAGTCCCCAGGTATCCAGACTAACAGTCCTAGCAGTGTGTGAGCCTGGGTCCAGTCCCCAGGTATCCAGACTAACAGCCATCACAGATGGAGAGGCCAGTGTAGTGGCTCTTCTCCAGAACTTAAAAGAGGAACTCATCAATAGTCTATGCATACACTCATCTCTGCATTTATTATTCATTATCATAGGCAGGGTGCAGCTTGCTCTCTCTCTCTCGCTCTCTCTCTCTCTGTGTATCACAAAACCCCTCTGAACAAGGGGATGCAGGCAGCGAAGAAGCCAGGCAGCTCAATTTTTCATGCTCTATATATGTCAAATTTGACCGACCGGCTCAATTCAGTCTTATGTAGCAAGGTTTGAAATGGTGTTTTTTACATTGGATAAAAGTAGAGACTAGAAATTAGTGTATCATGCGCTACAGTTGAGGAACAATGGGAATGTAATTCTGCTTTGTCTACATCCATTCAGCTTTGTTCACACCCTCTTAAGCCTTATCCCCAGCCATCTCTTTAAGGAGAGTATAGTTACTACCCTGCAATGAAAATGACTTTCTGACAAAATATGAAACATATAATACCTGAAAAAGTAGCTAGCTAGACTCACTTACCCAAATACATTGATGCACGCTTCTCCCTATCTGTCATTGATGCCATGGTTGCCCTTAGTTTGAAGATGTAATCCAGAGACAGGTGTTGCATACAATAACTTTCGGTGTGTTCTCTTGTTGACTCCTTCTGCATATTTGCAATCAAACTCCAGAATTTTCTCCATCTCCTTAGCTATCATATTCTGCTTCCACGGGACGTTCCACTGATTTCAAAACACGCTCCTCCAGGAAGTGGAGAGCATCTTTCAAAAAAGCCGCCTTAGAAAGGATTACCTACACATACTGAGCAGCTCATGTTATAGACAGAAGCATAATACATGGCAGACCAATCCGAACTCATCTCTCGGCATGTCCAACCTGTCACGGGTGTCGTTGAAAGTGGAACAAAGCGCAGCTTGGTGAGCGTACATACAGTATTCCTTTTATTTAGCCGACAAAAACAATAAACAATACAAAAGAACCGTGAAGCTTAAGGGCTATGTGCCACAAACAAAGTTAACGTCCCACAAAGAAAGTAGGGAAAAGGGCTACGATAGACAGCTGTCCCTGATTGAGAACCATACCCGGCCAAAACAAAATCATAGAAAAACAAAACATAGAATGCCCAACCCACATCACACCCTGACCTAACCAAATAGAGAAATAAAACGTCTCTCTAAGGTCAGGGCGTGACACAACCCATCCATTATCTCAGCCAATCATGGCTAGCTTGAAGATTCCTGTATTTTTCAGAGGATAAACCAACTAGGCTCGTAATTAAAAATGTTTATTCATATTTACAGATGGCATACACATTTGTTATTAAGGCACATGAAATTCCACATGTTCCAGAAGGTATTTCTGCCAAAAAAATGTATTTTGATTAAAAGTAAATACATATTTACGTTTCAAATGCCTCTCCTGTGAAGTAGTGATGCGCGACATACGCCTAGTTTCCTGAAACAAGTCACACATAGTATATAACGTTAATGCTTTTTGACAGAGTGTTTGGATCTATAAATATATGATCTTCTATGTACTGCTGTAGCTGAAGTGTAGCGGAGGCAGATGGAGTTAGGAGAGACAATGATAGGGAGGGGAAGGAAGTTATTTCTGGAGCACTCCTCTTGTCTTTGTTATAAGAGACACTAAAGGGAATGGGGAGATATTTACAGTGACTTCCTCTTTATTTGATAGTGCAGCACATTCCGTAGCAGACATTTAAAAACGGATTATGTGGAACCACTGTTTTTGATAGATGTTTTTTTTTTTTATGAATCACAGCGACTTTGACATTCTGTCATTGATATCAAGGCACAAGGCGAGACCCAAATGCAGACACAGGAGGCAGATGGTTGGAGTCTTACAATGTTTATTAATCCAAAGGGGTAGTCAAGAGAATGGTTGTGGTGGCCAGGCAAAAAGGTCCAAACCAGACCAGAGTCCATGAGGTACAAAGTGGCAGACAGGCTCGTGGTCAAGGCAGGCAGAATGGTCAGGCAGGCGGGTACAAAGTCCAGAAACAGGCAAGGGTCAAAACCGGGAGGACGAGAAAAAGGAGAACGCAAAAAGCAGGAGAACAGGAAAACAGATGGTTGACTTGGAAACGTACAAGACAAACTGGCACAGAGAGACAGGGAACTGGGATAAATACACAGGGGAAAATAAGCAACACCTGGAGGGGGTGGAGACAATAACGAGGACAGGTGAAACTGATCAGGGTGTGACAATTGAATGTCATTACTCTGTGAAGTATTTTTTTTCGTCGTACTGTAAACATCTTAGATTAAACCGAATGCACATTGTTGCAGCTGTAAGAAAGTATTGCTATATGATGATAGCCTGACAGCCAGTCTGTTTGTGCTCTCTTGCCAACTCCTACAGGCGTTATTTACCTTGACAATATCACTGACAATGAGGTGGTAAGATAGAACAAACAGACAAGGCAAACTTCATGCCAATTTAGACTGACATGTCATGTCAGTTCCTGTCGTTGCCATGAAGGCTTTCAGTCTGGCTGTGTGTCGTCACAGTGACAAGGTCCAGCTGATTTATTTATTTTTATGTTACATTTTGAAGGATGAAATCTCTTAAGATGCATCTCTTTTTCAAGTGACCAAATGAAAACAACAAAACAAACAAACAATATTTAGTGATAAGAATAAAAATGGAAATACAGTCTAATAATAATAACAATGAAATAATAATAATTAAAAAACTAAAGTTAGTTAGCATAAAAAACTACAAATAGGCCTACAACTAATAAAAACTACTGCTACAATTACTAATAAAACTGTCAGCGTCAGTGGTGTATAGGTGAGGACAGAGTCAAGCGCAGGAAACAGAACTGAGTAAAAATAACGTACTTTACTCGGGAATAATAAACAGTACAATAAATCCACGTAGGGATATAGGGAAACAATAATAACGTAATTGAAACCAGGTGTGTACAATCAAGACATAACAAATGGAGAAAAAAAATGTGGATTGGAGGCAGCTAGAAAGCCGGGGACGACGACCGCCGAACACCACCCGAACAAGGAGAGGCACCAATTTCGGCGGAAGTCGTGACAACAACTAATAAAGCAAAGCACCTATAATATATACAGTATTCAGACCCTTGACCTTTTTACACATTTTGTTACGTTACAACCTTTTTCTAAAATCTATTGAAATGTATTAAAATTCTCAGCAATCTACACACAATACCCCATAATGACAAAGAGAAAACAGTTTCTTTTAGAAATTTGTGCAAGTTAATTAAAAATAAAAACAGAAATACCTTATGTATAGTATATACAGTACCCGTCAACATTTTTAACACACCTACTCATTCAAGGGTTTTTATTTATTTGTACTATTTTCTACATTGTAGAATAATAGTGAAGACATCAAAACTATGAAATAACACAAATGGAATCGTGTAGTAATGAAAAAAGGTTTAACAAATCTAAATATATTTTATATTTGAGTGTTCACAGTAGCCACCATTTTTCTTGATGACAGCTTTGCACACTCTTGGCATTCTCTCAACCAGCTTCACCTGGAATGCTTTTCCAACCGTCTTGAAGCAGTTCCCACATATGCTGAGCATATGGCTGCTTTTCCTTCACTCTGCGGTCCAACTCACCCCAAACCTTCTCAATTGGGTTCAGGTCGGGTGATTGTGGAGGCCAGGTCATCTGTTGCAGCACTCAATCACTCTTTAGTAGTGGTTACTTTGCAGCAATTCTACCATGAAGCCCTGATTCACGCTGTCTCCTCTGAACAGTTGATGTTGAGATGTGTCTGTTACTTGAACTCTGTGAAGCATTTATAAGGGCTGCAATTTCTGAGGCTGGTAACTCTAATGAACTTATCCTCTGCAGAGAGGTAACTCTGGGTCTTTCTTTCCCGTGGCGTTCCTCATGAGAGCCAGTGTCATCATAGTGTTTGAAGGTTTTTGCGACTGCACTTGAAGAAACTTTGAAAGTTCTTGACATTTTCCAGATTGACTGGCCTTCGTGTCTTAAAGTAATGATGGACTGTCATTTCTCTTTACTTACTTGAGCTGTTCTCGCCGTAATATGGACTTGGTCTTTTACCAGATCGTGCTTTCTTCTGTATACCACCTCTACCTTGTCACAACACAACTGATTGGCTCAAACGCATTAAGAAGGAAAGAAAGTCCACCAATGAACTTTTAACAAGACACACGTTAATTGAAATGCATTCCAGGTGACTACCTCATGAAGCTGGTTGAGAGAATGCCAAGAGTGTGCAACGCTGTCATCAAGGCAAAGGGTGACTATTTCTTTGAAGAATGTCATGTATAAAACATATTTTGATTTGTTCAACACTTATTTGGCTACTAAATGATTCCATATGTGTTATTTCATAGTTTTGATGTCTCACTATTATTCTACAATGTAGAAATAAATAGTGAATGAGTAGATGTGTCCAGTATTCATACCCTTTGCTTTGATACTAGAAATTGAGCTCAGGTGCATCCTTTTTCCATTGATCATCCTTGAGATGTTTCTATATCTTGATTGGACTCCACCTGTGGTAAATCCAATTGATTGGACATGATTTGGAATGGCACACACCTGTCTATTTAAGGTCCCACCATTGACAGTACAAGTCAGAGCAAAACAAACAAACAAAAAAAAACATCTCCGCAGCACTCCACCAACCAGGACTTTATTGTAGAGTGAGCAGATGGAAGCCAGTCCTCAGTAAAAGGCACATGACAGACAGCTTGGAGTTTGACAAAAGACACCAAAAGGACTCTCAGACCATGAGAAACAAGATTATCTGGTCTGATGAAACCAAGATTGAACTCTTTGAACTGGATGCCAAGTGTCACGTCTGGAGGAACCATGCTGTGGGGATGTTTTTCAACGGCAGAGACTGGGAGACTGGTCAGGATCGATGGAAAGATGAACGGAGCACAGTACAGAGAGATCCTTGATGAAAATTTGCTCCAGAGTGCTCAGGACCTCAGACTGGGGCGAATGTTCACCTTCCAAAAGGACAACAACCTTAAGCACACAGCCAAGACAATGGAGGAGTGGCTTAAGAACAAGTCTCTGAATGTCCCTGAGTGGCCCAGCCAGAGACCGAACTTGAACCCGATTGAACATCTCTGAAGAGACCTGAAAATAGCTGTGCTGCGACGCTCCCCATCCAACCGGACAGAACTTGAGATGATCTGCAGAGAAGAATGGGAGAAACTCCCCAAATACAGGTGTGCCAAGCTTGTAGCGTCATACCCAAGCAGACTCGAGACTGTAATCGCTGCTAAAGGTGCTTCAACAAAGTACTGAGTAAATTGGCTGAATACTTATGTAAATGTGATATTTTTAGTTTTTCCTTCGTCATTATGGGATGTGGTGTGTAGATTGATGAGGGAAAATAACATTTGAATCTATTTTAGAACAGGGCTGTGATGTACATTTTTGGGGGGAAAAGTCAAGGGGTCTGAATACTTTCCGAATGCACTGTACATACCGTTACATATTTGCAAATATCTTCACATGGTGACGTTTCTTTTAGGTAATAGCACAAACAGACACAAACTGATGAGGAGGGTTTGTGGTTGCCATGGCCACAGCTGTGGAAAGTACTGTTAGGACACTCCCGTCCAGTCGTGTTGGCCCGACAACCACACAGTGATGTCCCTACTTTACTACTATAACTCAAACTCAGTCTCTCTCCTTTCTCGAGCACGACTCTGAAAACTCTGAAATCTGCAAAATGGTTTATTTTAGTTTTACGGCTATAAAATTGCCTGGTTGTTCGAGTAGTGGGGTAATTTTATATGGCTTAGGCCTTGTTAAATATTTGAAACCAGCTTTTAAAGAATTGTTTGTACAAGACATGTGAAAATGTGTGTGTTGATAATTAACCAAAGGAATACCCTCAAGCAGATTGGGAAAAGCTGCCTACAAAGCCTGGGAAATCACATCACTGCCAGCTCCTCTCCTTTCCTTTCCTTTCCTCTCCTTTCCTCTCCTTTCATTTATTTTCCTCGCCTCTTCTTTCCTCTCCTCTCCTCTCCTTTTTTCCCTTTCCTTTCCTTTCCTTTCCTTTCCTTTCCTTTCCTCTCCTCTCCTCGCCTCGCCTCTCCTTTCCTTTCCTTTCCTTTCCTCTCCTCTCCTCTCCTCTCCTCTCCTCTCTTCTCCTCTCCTCTTCTTTCCTCTCCTCTCCTCTCATCTCCTCTCCTCTCCTCTCCTCACCTTTCTCGTCTCCTCCCTGGATGTCAGTCATTCCTCTCTGATCAGTATCAGTATCAGTATCAGTATTGATGAAGACGTTGCAGCAGTGTCGGCTGCTGGGCTTCTTTGAGGAATGAAACATCTATGAAAAAGAGATGTTGATAACATCTTAATTACGGTATTCTCAGCCAGGTTAGATGTTTGGCAAAGAGAACTCCACATAACAGCATCATATCATAATAATGTTGCAGAATAGTTGTCATATGGATGTCATCATTACATTGCTACAGCGTTGTGTTCAGGGGGTTACTCTATCTCTTCTCTACTGCTCAGAGATGTGTAGAAAAACACATTACCCTCCTGCTGTGACTTATCCTTACATTCATTATCTGTAGTCTGAACTAATCAAACCTCCAATGCATTTTTTTTCTTTAATTCCTCACCAAAATGCATGACACATTCATGTTATGGCTCATCATTTGAAATCACTCTGTCCTTCAGCACTTCGTTATGATATTGAAGAGCTAGAGGGCTGTACATCTCTCTCTCTCTCTCTCTCTCTCTCTCTCTCTCTCTCTCTCTCTCTCTCTCTCTCTCTCTCTCTCTCTCTCTCTCTCTCTCTCTCTCTCGCTCTCTCGCTCTCTCTCTCTCTCTGGCTGATAGACTAATGGTCTGCTGGCAGTGCTAGCTTCAGTTGCAGCCATGATGTTGGTTCAGGCCTCAGGACAGGACAGACAGATAGACTCGGCCTCCATCACATGGCTGTCCTTCAGACACACTTTCATACAGACCAGCGGCCAGATGGTGAGCAATTATTATCACAATCCTTCTTCCGCCACAGGGGCCGACGCGCACACACACACACACACACACACACACACACACACACACACACACACACACACACACACATACTTGTACACACAGACACACACACACACACGCACACACACGCACACATACATACTTGTACACACAGACACACACACACACACACATACTTGTACACACAGACACACACACACACACACACACACACACATAGTTGACCTAGTGGACTCTTTCCCGACTGCTGTTATGTTTCCAGTGAAGTGCTGCCAACAATGCAAATATTTGTCTTCATTGTGAGCTTACAACTAAAGTAAACAGAGGATATTTGGTCTAATGGTAGTTGACCGTGCTGTACAAACATGAGTGTAAATTAGGGCCGAGGGCGATATTCATTAGTATCGTGGCAAGGGAAAAAAAACACGAAGCGGATTTAACTTCTTTAGGAAAACAAAATAAAATACATTTTTATTTGTCACATGTGCCAAATACAGTAGACCTTACAGTGAAATGCTTACTAACAAACACTTTACCAAAAAATGCAGTTTTAAGAAAAATAAGTGTCAAGTAAAATATAGATAAGCAAAAAATACAAATAACAAATAATTAAAGAGCTACAATAAAATAACAGTAGTGAGGCTATATACAGCCCTAATGTATCATCATCCAGAGTCACATTCATTTTCCAAGCTATAGCCCATGATATTTTACATACATCAGGTTTATGAAGGACCAAAGAGTTGGGTCTGCTTCCTGTTTTCATTTTTGCCATGGAAATAATATTTTGAGACAAAGGTATCTTCCTGGCCCTAGTGTAAATGGGGTTAAACTCATCTTGTTTGCCTCTAAAAGTCTCAATAAAATAACTAAACTTAAGTAAACCTCTGACTGAATCCCGTTCATCACTTGGTTGGTTGTGCAGTAGATATTCATCATTCTCCCTCTCTCTCTTCTCTTGCTCTCTTTCTCTTTCTCTCCCTTTCTTTCTCTCTTTATCTTTCTTTCTCTCTCTCTCTCTCCGTCACGCTTTCTCTCTCTCCATCTCTCTTTCTTTCTTTCTTTCTTTCTTTCTTTCTTTCTTTCTTTCTTTCTGTCTCTCTCTCTCTCACCCTTCCCCTGGTGAAAATCTAGATCGCTTTTATTCAAAATGAGTCTGAGATGAAAGTGCTTAATTACCTCCATTCAAACAGCTCTGGGGTCTGTGATGTAGAACATGGCTGGTTGTTATGGCAGGATATTGCTTTTTGAAGATCCATAGTACAGTCGATCTCTAATATTAACCACCAGTCCAGTGTTTTAAGCTGGTGTAGGAATAAGACTCCTGCCAGCCTCATGACTTAGATATTGCTTCCTGACCATCCAGCAGACCAGAAACAAAACCATGTTTTGCTTGGTCAAGTCACATGGCTAAGAAAGAACATCTCTGGGTTCCGAATTGCCAAACATAGAATATCTCATTTCCATTCAACATAATGTCAGTGTGAGAACTATGCAAAACCTGCATTCTGCTCTCAGCTAGATGTGGCCTGATTGTCGCAATCTTTTCTATATAGTCATTACAGCGGGATGCAGGACTTCACACAAGTACTTACTAAAGATGACTGTAGTCTGGCTGATTTGACAGTCTCCTAGTCATGTAGTGGTGGGCTGACTTAAACCATTATATTTCGATTGGCTGTAAGGTTCTAAGAGGCCTGCTGTTTTAACGCTGACTGACGCTACAGGTATCTATTCACACTCTCCTACTACTAAACAGACACTTAGCATTCTGCCAGTTCCTGTGTGGAACATCAAAGTGTATGTGGAGGGCACAAACTGTATGTGTGTGTTTGTGTGTGTGTATGTGTATGTAGGTGGAACACAGATTGGCTTTATGCCTCACAAATACAGTACACTGCATTGCTACGTGCTTCACTTGCATCCTAAATGGAAGATTGAGATGAGTGTGTGTGTGTGCGTGCATTTCTGTGTGTTTCAAATTTCAACTCCCTAGTGTGTGTGTGTGTGTGTGTATGTGTGTGTGTGTGTGTGTGTGTGAGCCTGAGGCTCACATGCCTTGGTGGAGGGGCGTTGTATTTCCCTCTTGACCTTAAGGAACAAAAAGACAGTGTGTATTTGGAACAATGTGATAGCCCTGTTATTACCAGTATTAATAGTGGTAGCAATGGATATAGTAGTTTAGCCTCATGTATAGCGTGAAAGCTCTTTCATTCTGCTATTCTCTCCACTGCCTGCAGCTAATGACATTAGAAGGGAGGCCTAGAAAAGGGATCCCCTGTGTGTGTGTGTGTGTGTGTGTGTGTGTGTGTGTGTGTGTGTGTGTGTGTGTGTGTGTGTGTGTGGGCGGGCGGGTGCAAGGCAACAATATTGTTTAACTGAGCTAGACTTTGTTCCCGCCTCCTCATCATCATCATTCATCAACCTCATTACTATACTCTGTATTCATCCATGCAAGCTTCTCATTAGTCCAACGTTATTTGTTTTCATGCCTCCTCTTCCTCTCTCTACTGTAGTTGAGTTGACTGTATTTCTGCTGAGATATATAAAGCATTGCACTACTGTTTCAGACGGAGACGGATTGGTTGAGAAGCCATTGGTTCCCTGACCCACGACCATGTCCTGTTACCATGCTAAGTGATTCGGAGTGTGTTGTCATGTCTTTACTATCATTAACTGAAGACTTAGTTTTTATCAAAGATTCTCTGTAATTATTATTACGCGATTAAACTGATTAATCATGTAACTGTAATAACTAGGAAGTCGGGGCACCAAGGAAAATATTCAGATTACAAAGTTATATTTTTCCTAATACAACTTTTCAGATGTTTTATTTCTGGTCAATTAGTCTTCTGATTATTGACTTATTCTTTACATTACCTCACGTTAGTCTCATTCCAAACGTCGTAAATGGTTGGTTATCTGCACGAACCCAGTCTTTACTATGAGTCATCCATACATCAATTGTCTTAAATCATTTATTTACTAACTAAGTAATTCACAGAAATGCATAAACAAACAGTAGATAGTTACAAGGAAGTGATAACGGAGTTTTCCCTAGTGGGATAAACCTGCATCGCGGCTTGGTGTACAAAAGGGAAGTGGGGGCCGACTGAGATAAGACAACACACAGTTGATAATTATAACAATTGAAATGCTAATCCATTGCACATGAATGCTCACTCATTCGGGAACAATTCCAATCAATATATATATTTATGCTCAGTGTGTCGTCGGGTTCTCTGTTGAAAAGTTCATTTCTGTTGGAGAGTTTGTCCGCCCTCTCTGTCGTGGTTAAAATGGATAGTTCAAAGTGACATTCATTCATGTCGTTATGGATAGATGTTTCGGCGGTTGTCGGTCTTCAAGTTCAATGATACCGAATTCCTAGCTGCAGACTAGTAATTAATATCAAAGACTTGTTTTTATTCTGTCGGTATCGATAGTCTAAGAGTTGAACCACGTGGAATGGTTAAAAGATTCAGCAGTCTACTCAAACCTTGGCCCTCTCGTTATAGAGGTAAGCTGGTCTGCAACCTTTGTCCTCTCGCAATTGAGGGAAACATGGTCTGTTGAGAAATTCTCAAAGTGGGGGTTTTATTCAGGAGTTGCAGAAAAGGACCTGTCCCAGGATGCCCGACCCTAACTAGGCTCATGGGCGGTCCTCTAATTTAGTTGAACTCAAAAGGGAATGGGAGTTTCCTTCATTAAAAAGTCCAAAATCACATAACACAATTTTACAAACAATATCATCCTCACTCATTCATCTTATACAACAATTAGATGTACACCTCATATCTCAGGATATTAAATAAACAGGGTTATGGTAATGTGGTTGCATTGTCTCCCATGAGTTTCAACAAATTGTACCAAACCTACCAGTTCGTAACTGGATTCCTCACCGATCTTTTATACCTTCTCCAGAACATAAATGTTGTTCGGACCTCAAGTTCTGTGAGGTGGAAGAAATTCCTTTGTTCTCTATGAAAATTCACTCTGTCTCAATACTGTGGCCATGAGGAGATAATCTCCTCCAGGAATTTATGACCTCTCTCTGACCACAGCAACCTGTGTGTAGGAAACAGGGAGAGGGGGATGGGGCTTGCTGTACCCAAAGAGGGCAACGTCATGACATCGTGTCAAATCAAATCAAATCAAAGGTTATTGGACACATTCACATGGTTAGCTGATGTTATTACGAGTGTAGCAAAATGCTTGTGCTTCTAGTTCCGACAGTGCAGCAATATCTAACATGTAATCTAACAATTCCACAACAACTACCTAATACACTCAAATCTAAGTAAAGGAATGGAATAAGAATATATACAAAGAAATATATGGATGAGCAATGTCAGATCGGCATAGGCAAGATGCAATAGATGGTATAAAATACAGTATATACATATGAGATGGGTAATGCAAGATATGTAAACATTATTGAAGTGGCATTATTAAAGTGACTAGTGATCCATTTATTAAAGTGGCCAATGATTTCAAGTCTGTATGTAGACAGTCTGATGGCCTTGAGATAGAAGCTATTTTTCAGTCTCTCTGTCCCAGCTGTGATGCACCTGTACTGACCTCGCCTTCTGGATGATAACGGGGTGAACAGGAGATGGCTCGACTGGTTGTTGCCCTTGATGATCTTTTTGGCCTTCCTGTAACATCAGGTGCTGTAGGTGTCCTGGAGGGCAGAGATTTTGCCTCCGGCGATGCATTGTGCAGAAGGCACCACCCTCTGGAGAGCCCTGCGGTTATGGGCGGTTGCCGTACCAGGCGGTGATGACGCCCGACAGGATGATGCAGCCCGACAGGTTTCTCTGTGTGAATATGTGTATGGTATGCGTGCGTTGTCTGTGGGTTATTAAGTTGTTGTTTCATGTTCAGCAAAGGGCCACTAACTTTCTCTAGATTCTAAGGACCTTTGATCTGTTTGTTGTTTGGTGGTTGTTTGGTGGTTATTTGAAGGCTATGAGGTGGTTAAGGTCAGAGGAGAGCTGTGGTTGTCACCTGTAGGGGATCAGAGAAAGCATCACAGTGAATAGTTCTCTCAGAGTGGTGTTGGGGAGTGTGTGATTCTGTAATTCCATTTGATGATGATGATGATTGTGGTGATGAGGATGATTAGGGTGTGCAGAGCAGTGGAGGCGTGAAAAATAGAATACATGTGCAAGGCAACACTATCCTTTGAATCCTCTTTGGGGCAGGTGGGACTCTAACGTCCCATCTGACCAACATCGGGTGAAATTGTAGTGTGTAAAATTCTAAAAATAGAATTTGTAAATATTAAACATATAAAATATTCCTGAAAGTACAAGTGGTTATTTGATGGTTGGTTATAAACTACTATCTCTCTCCAAGTTTGAGGGTAGCTGTAATTTATCATCAAACAGCCCCGATATGCAACTTTTCAGGGAAAATAGGAACCAATATACACAGGCAGTTAGGAATGCAAAGGCTAGCTATTTCAAACAGAAATGTACATCCTGTAGCACAAACTCCAAAAAGTTCTGGGACACTGTAAAGTCCATGGAGAATAAGAGCACCTCCTGCGAGCTGGCAGTGCACTGAGGCTTGGAAACACTGTCACCCCAGATAAATCCACAATAATTGAGAATTTCAATAAGTATTTTTCTACGGCTGGCCATGCTTTCCACCTGGCTACCCCTACCCTGGTCAACAGCTCTGCACCCCCCACAGCAACTTGCCCAAGCCTCCCCATTTCTCCTTCACCCAAATCCAGATAGCTGATGTTCTGAAAGAGCTGCAAAATCTGGACCCCTACAAATCAGCCGGGCTAGACAATCTGGACCCTCTCTTTCTAAAATTATCCGCAGAAATTGTTATTACTAGCATGTGTAACCTCTCTTTCGTATCGTCTGAGGTCCCCAAAGATTGGAAAGCTGCCACGGCCATCCACCTCTTCAAAGGGGGAGACACTCTAGACCCAAACTGCTGCAGACCTATATCTATCCTGCCCTAACTTTCTAAAGTCTTCGAAAGCCAAGTTAACATACAGATCACCGACCATTTCGAATCCCACTGTACCTTCTCTGCTATGCAATCTGGTTTCCGAGCTGGTCATGGGTGTACCTCAGCCACACTCAAGGTCCTAAACGATATCATAACCGCCATCTATAAGAGACAATACTGTGCAGCTGTATTCATCGACCTGGCCAAGGCTTTCGACTCAATGTCAATCACCACAGTCGTATCGGCAGACTCAACAGCCTTGGTTTCTCAAATGACTGCCTCGCCTGGTTCACCAACTACTTCTCAGACAGAGTTCAGTGTGTCAAATCAGAGGGCCTGTTGTCCGGACCTCTGGCAGTCTCTATGGGGGTGCCACAGGGTTCAATTCTCAGGCCGACTCTTTTCTCTGTATACATCAATGATGTCACTCTTGCTGCTGGTGATTCTCTTATCCACCTCTACGCAGACGACACCATTCTGTATACTTCTGGCCCTTCTTTGGACACTGTGTTAACTAACCTCCAGACAAGCTTCAATTCCATACAGCTCTCCTTCCGTGGCCTCCAACTGCTCTTAAAAGCAAGTAAAACTAAATGTATGCTCTTCAACCGATCGCTGCACACACCTGCCCGCCCGTCCAGCATCACTACTCTGGATGGTTCTGACTTAGAATATGTGGGCAACTACAAATACCCAGGTGTCTGGCTAGACTGTAAAGTCTCCTTCCAGACTTCCAGACATTAAGCATCTCCAATCCAAAATGAAATCTAGATTTGACTTCCTATTTCACAACAAAGCATCCTTCATTCATGCTGCCAAATATACCCTCTTAAAATTGACTATCCGACCAATCCTTGACTTCAGCGATGTCATTTACAAAACATTCTCCAACACTCTACTCAGCAAATTGGATGCAGTCTATCACAGTGCCATCCATTTTGTCACCAAAGCCCCATATACTACCCACCACTGCGACCTGTATGCTCTCCTTGGCTGGCCCTCGTTTCATATTCGTCGCCAAACCCACTGGCTCCAGGTCATCTATAAGTCTTTGCTAGGTAAAGCCCAACCTTATCTCAGCTCACTGGTCACCATAGCAGCACCCACCCGTAGAACGCACTCCAGCAGGTATATTTCACTGGTCACCCCCAAAGCCAATTCCTACTTTGGCTGCCTTTCCTTCCAGTTCTCTGCTGCTAATGACTGGAACGAACTACAAAATCTCTGAAGCTGGAGACTCATATCTCCTTCACTAAATATAAGCACCAGCTGTCAGAGCAGCTCACAGATCACTGCACCAGTACATAGCCCATCTGTCAATAGCCCATCCAACTACCTCATCCCCATACTGTTATTTATTTTATTTATTTTGCTCCTTTGCACCCCAGTATCTACACTTGCACACTCATCTTCTGCACATCTATCACTCCAGTGTTAAATGCTATATTGTAATTATTTCGCCACTGTGGCCTATTTATTGCCTTATCTCCCTTATCCTACCTCATTTGCACACACCATATATAGACATTTTCTATTGTATTATTGACTACAGTGCCTTGCGAAAGTATTCGGCCCCCTTGAACTTTGCGACCTTTTGCCACATTTCAGGCTTCAAACATAAAGATATAAAACTTAATTTTTTTGTGAAGAATCAACAACATGTGGGACACAATCATGAAGTGGAACGACATTTATTGGATATTTCAAACTTTTTTAACAAATCAAAAACTGAAAAATTGGGTGTGCAAAATTATTCAGACCCCTTAAGTTAATACTTTGTAGCGCCACCTTTTGCTGCGATTACAGCTGTTAGTCGCTTGGGGTATGTCTCTATCAGTTTTGCACATCGAGAGACTGACATTTTTTCCCATTCCTCCTTGCAAAACAGCTCGAGCTCAGTGAGGTTGGATGGAGAGCATTTGTGAACAGCAGTTTTCAGTTCTTTCCACAGATTCTCGATTGGATTCAGGTCTGGACTTTGACTTGGCCATTCTAACACCTGGATATGTTTATTTTTGAACCATTCCATTGTAGATTTTGCTTTATGTTTTGGATCATTGTCTTGTTGGAAGACAAATCTCCGTCCCAGTCTCAGGTCTTTTGCAGACTCCATCAGGTTTTGTTCCAGAATGGTCCTGTATTTGGCTCCATCCATCTTCCCATCAATTTTAACCATCTTCCCTGTCCCTGCTGAAGAAAAGCAGGCCCAAACCATGAAGCTGCCACCACCATGTTTGACAGTGGGGATGGTGTGTTCAGCTGTGTTGCTTTTACGCCAAACATAACGTTTTGCATTGTTGCCAAAAAGTTCAATTTTGGTTTCATCTGACCAGAGCACCTTCTTCCACATGTTTGGTGTGTCTCCCAGGTGGCTTGTGGCAAACTTTAAACGACACTTTTTATGGATATCTTTAAGAAATGGCTTTCTTCTTGCCACTCTTCCATAAAGGCCAGATTTGTGCAATATCCGACTGATTGTTGTCCTATGGACAGAGTCTCCCACCTCAGCTGTAGATCTCTGCAGTTCATCCAGAGTGATCATGGGCCTCTTGGCTGCATCTCTGATCAGTCTTCTCCTTGTATGAGCTGAAAGTTTAGAGGGACGGCCAGGTCTTGGTAGATTTGCAGTGGTCTGATACTCCTTCCATTTCAATATTATCGCTTGCACAGTGCTCCTTGGGATGTTTAAAACTTGGGAAATCTTTTTGTATCCAAATCCGGCTTTAAACTTCTTCACAACAGTATCTCGGACCTGCCTGGTGTGTTCCTTGTTCTTCATGATGCTCTCTGCGCTTTTAAAGGACCTCTGAGACTATCACAGTGCAGGTGCATTTATACGGAGACTTGATTGCACACAGGTGGATTGTATTTATCATCATTAGTCATTTAGGTCAACATTGGATCATTCAGAGATCCTCACTGAACTTCTGGAGAGAGTTAGCTGCACTGAAAGTAAAGGGGCTGAATAATTTTGCACGCCCAATTTTTCAGTTTTTGATTTGTTAAAAAAGTTTGAAATATCCAATAAATATCGTTCCACTTCATGATTGTGTCCCACTTGTTGTTGATTCTTCACAAAAAATACAGTTATATATATTTATGTTTGAAGCCTGAAATGTGGCAAAAGGTCGCAAAGTTCAAGGGGGCCGAATACTTTCGCAAGCCACTGTATATGTTTGTTTATTCCATGAATATCTCTGTGTTATTGTCTGTTCACACTGCTTTGCTTTATCTTGGCAAGGTCGCAGTTGTAAATGAGAACTTGTTCTCAACTAGCCTACCTGGTTAAATAAAGGTGAAATGTAATTTAAAAAATGAAAAATTCTTGGTCGTCTGTGGGTTATTAAGTTGTTGTTTGAAGTTCAGCAAAGGGCCACTAACTTTCTCTAGATTCTAAGGAACTTTGATCTGTTTGTTGTTTGGGGGTTGTTTGGTGGTTGTTTGGTGGTTATTTGAAGGCTATGAGGTGGTTAAGGTCAGAGGAGAGCTGTGGTTGTCACCTGTAGGGGATCAGAGAAGTATCACAGTGAATAGTTCTCTCAGAATGGTGTTGGGGAGTGTGTGATTCTGTAATTCCAGTTGATGATGAAGATGATGATGAGGATGATGATGATGATTAGATTGTGGGGAAGCAGCGGAGGCGTGAAAAATTGAAAACAGTAATGAGTTAGATTATTCAAATCTATGGCCCAGATCACACTGTTGTAATTGTCCCCTCGAGATATTTCTAGGCCAAGCTTTTCATTCTATAGTGGTGTCTCACTGGTGTGTGCGTGTGTGTGCGTACTTTGGTGCATGTGAGTGCGCATTTTGTGCGTCCATATACACAGTGTACACAGCGTGTGTGTGTGTGTGTGTGTGTGTGTGTGTGTGTGTGTGTGTGTGCGTCTGTTTGGAACTTGTGTGATGTGCGCCTGGCTGCATATCTACCTCTATTATTTACACCATGTCTATAGATCTACCCTATCTCCTCTATAGATCTACCATGTCTCCTCTATAGATCTACCATGTCTCCTCTATAGATCTGCCATGTCTCCTCTATAGATCTACCATGTCTCCTCTATAGATTTACCCTGTCTCCTCTATAGATCTCCTCTGTCTCCTCTATAGATCTACCCTCTCCTCTGCAGATCTACCCTGTCTACTCAAAATATCTACCCTGTGTCCTCTATAGATCTACCCTGTCTCCTCTGAAGATCAACTCTGTCTCCTCCGTAGATCTACCCTGTCTCCTCTATAGATTTACAATGTCTCCTCTGTAGATCTACCCTGTCTCGTCTATAGATCTCCTCTGTCTCCTCTATAGATCTACCCTCTCCTCTATAGATCTACCCTGTCTCCTCTGAAGATCAACTCTGTCTCCTCTATAGATCTACCCTGTCTCCTCTATAGATCTACTCTGTCTCCTCTATTGATCTACCCTGTCTCCTCTATAGATTTACCATGTCTCCTCTATAGATCTCCTCTGCCTCCTCTATAGATCTACCCTGTGTCCTCTATAGATCTACCCTGTCTCATCTATAGATTTGCCATGTCTCCTCTGTAGATCTCCTCTGTCTCCTCTATAGATCTACTCTGTCTCCTCTATGGATTTACCATGTCTCCTCTATAGATCTACCCTGCCTCCTCTATAGATCTACCCTGTCTCATTTATAGATCTACCATGTCTCCTCTAATGATCTACGCTGTCTTCTCTATAGATCTACCCTGTCTCATTTATAGATCTACCATGTCTCCTCTATAGATCTACCCTGTGTCATCTGTAGATCTACTCTGTCTCCTCTATAGATTTACTGTCTCCTCTATAGATCTACCCTGTCTTCTCTGTAGATCTACTATGTCTCCTCTGTAGATCTACCCTGTCTCCTCTGTAGATCTACCCTGTCTCGTCTATAGATCTACTGTCTCCTCTATAGATCTACCCTGTCTCCTCTGTAGATCTACTGTCTCGTCTGTAGACCTTCAATGTCTCCTCTGTAGATCTACACTGTCTCATCTATAGATCTACCCTGTCTCCTCTGTAGATCTACCCTGTCTCCTCTATAGATCTACCCTGTCTGTAGATCTACCCTGCCTCCTCTATAGATCTACCCTGTCTTCTCTGTAGATCTACTCTGTCTCCTCTATAGATCTACCCTGTCTCCTCTGTAGATTTACCATGTCTCCTCTATAGATCTCCTCTGTCTCCTCTATAGATCTACCCTGTGTCCTCTATAGATCTACCCTGTCTCCTCTATAGATCTACTCTGTCTCCTCTATAGATCTACCCTGTCTCCTCTATAGATTTGCCATGTCTCCTCTATAGATCTCCCTGTCTCCTCTATATATCTCCTCTGTCTCCTCTATAGATCTACTCTGTCTCCTCTATAGATCTACCCTGTCTCCTCTATAGATTTACCATGTCTCCTCTATAGATCTCCTCTGTCTCCTCTATAGATCTACCCTGTGTCCTCTATAGATCTACCCTGTCTCATCTATAGATTTGCCTTGTCTCCTCTGTAGATCTCCTCTGTCTCCTCTATAGATCTACTGTGTCTCCTCTATAGATTTACCATGTCGCCTCTGTAGATCTACCCTGCCTCCTCTATAGTTCTACCCTGTCTCATTTATAGATCTACTGTCTCCTCTATAGATCTACCATGTCTCCTCTAATGATCTACGCTGTCTCCTCTATAGATCTACCCTGTCTCATCTATAGATCTACCATGTCTCCTCTATAGATCTACCCTGTGTCATCTGTAGATCTACTCTGTCTCCTCTATAGATTTACTGTCTCCTCTATAGATCTACCTTGTCTTCTCTGTAGATCTACTATGTCTCCTCTGTAGATCTACCCTGTCTCCTCTGTAGATCTACCCTGTCTCCTCTATAGATCTACTGTCTCCTCTGTAGACCTTCAATGTCTCCTCTATAGATCTACCCTGTCTTCTCTGTAGATCTACCCTGTCTCCTCTATAGATCTACCCTGTCTGTAGATCTACCCTGTCTCCTCTGTAGATCTACCCTGTCTCCTCTATAGATCTACCCTGTCGCCTCTATAGATCTACCCTGTCTGTAGATCTACCCTGTCTTCTCTGTAGATCTACCCTGTCTCCTCTATAGATCTACCCTGTCTCATCTATAGATCTACCCTGTCTCCTCTGTAGACCTACCCTATCTCCTCTGTAGATCTACTATGTCTCCTCTTTAGATCTACCCTGTCTTCTCTGTAGATCTACTATGTCTCCTCTGTAGATCTACCCTGTCTCCTCTATAGATCTACCCTGTCTTCTCTGTAGATCTACTGTCTCATCTGTAGACCTTCAATGTCTCCTCTGTAGATCTACACTGTCTCATCTATAGATCTACCCTGTCTCCTCTATAGATCTACCCTGTCTTCTCTGTAGATCTACTAATCACCACAGTCGTATCGGCAGACTCAACAGCCTTGGTTTCTCAAATGACTGCCTCGCCTGGTTCACCAACTACTTCTCAGACAGAGTTCAGTGTGTCAAATCAGAGGGCCTGTTGTCCGGACCTCTGGCAGTCTCTATGGGGGTGCCACAGGGTTCAATTCTCAGGCCGACTCTTTTCTCTGTATACATCAATGATGTCACTCTTGCTGCTGGTGATTCTCTTATCCACCTCTACGCAGACGACACCATTCTGTATACTTCTGGCCCTTCTTTGGACACTGTGTTAACTAACCTCCAGACAAGCTTCAATGCCATACAGCTCTCCTTCCGTGGCCTCCAACTGCTCTTAAAAGCAAGTAAAACTAAATGTATGCTCTTCAACCGATCGCTGCACACACCTGCCCGCCCGTCCAGCATCACTACTCTGGATGGTTCTGACTTAGAATATGTGGGCAACTACAAATACCTAGGTGTCTGGCTAGACTGTAAAGTCTCCTTCCAGACTTCCAGACATTAAGCATCTCCAATCCAAAATGAAATCTAGATTTGACTTCCTATTTCACAACAAAGCATCCTTCATTCATGCTGCCAAATATACCCTCTTAAAATTGACTATCCGACCAATCCTTGACTTCAGCGATGTCATTTACAAAACATTCTCCAACACTCTACTCAGCAAATTGGATGCAGTCTATCACAGTGCCATCCGTTTTGTCACCAAAGCCCCATATACTACCCACCACTGCGACCTGTATGCTCTCCTTGGCTGGCCCTCGTTTCATATTCGTTGCCAAACCCACTGGCTCCAGGTCATCTATAAGTCTTTGCTAGGTAAAGCCCAACCTTATCTCAGCTCACTGGTCACCATAGCAGCACCCACCCGTAGAACGCACTCCAGCAGGTATATTTCACTGGTCACCCCCAAAGCCAATTCCTACTTTGGCTGCCTTTCCTTCCAGTTCTCTGCTGCTAATGACTGGAACGAACTACAAAATCTCTGAAGCTGGAGACTCATATCTCCTTCACTAAATATAAGCACCAGCTGTCAGAGCAGCTCACAGATCACTGCACCAGTACATAGCCCATCTGTCAATAGCCCATCCAACTACCTCATCCCCATACTGTTATTTATTTTATTTATTTTGCTCCTTTGCACCCCACACTCATCTTCTGCACATCTATCACTCCAGTGTTAAATGCTATATTGTAATTATTTCGCCACTGTGGCCTATTTATTGCCTTATCTACCTTATCCTACCTCATTTGCACACACCATATATAGACATTTTCCATTGTATTATTGACTATATGTTTGTTTATTCCATGAATAACTCTGTGTTGTTGTTTGTGTCACACTACGTTGCTTTATCTTGGCAAGGTCGCAGTTGTAAATGAGAACTTGTTCTCAACTAGCCTACCTGGTTAAATAAAGGTGAAATGTAATTTAAAATATAGACCTTCAATGTCTCCTCTGTAGATCTACACTGTCTCATCTATAGATCTACCCTGTCTCCTCTATAGATCTACTATGTCTCCTCTTTAGATCTACCCTGTCTTTGTTCATTCTGCAGCATCGTTCTAGTATTCTATCCGGCCTTAAGGGATCCATCAAAGTTTGAAAAATCCTGTAGTTTTGTTTTCTTCACTCGTAGCTTCCGGGTCTCCCCTCCTTCCTTCCTTCCTTCCTTCCTTCCTTCCTTCCTTCCTTCCTTCCTTCCTTCCTTCCTTCCTTCCTTCCTTCCTTCCTTCCTTCCTTCCTTTTTTCCTTTTTTCCTTCCTTCCTTCCTTCCTTCCTTCCTTCCTTCCTTCCTTACTTCCTTCCTTCCTTCCTTCCTTCCCTCCCTCCCTCCCTCCCTCCCTCCCTCCCTCCCTCCCTCCCTCCCTCCCTCCCTCCCTCCCTCCCTCCCTCCCTCCCTCCCTCCCTCCCAGCAGTATGAATTGAAGGGACAGTAACTGCTATGAGAGTTTATCTCAGTGAATGATAATACATTACTCTGAAGCTGTTCTCTCTTTACCTGGAGCATATTTCACTTCCATTCCCTCTTTGAAATATAGCTTTGTCGAAAAGAGGCCCTTTGAAACTTTTCCTCTATGAAATGACAGAGGTGTTTTACCCCCTCTTCACAGAAACCCTCTCACTGCAAGCATCAAGTAAAAAGAAAAGAGACTGTCAAATACCTCTGGAGCCACTGAAACATTTGTTCGAGAAAGCAGGTATCATAGGGGACTCATTAGTGTGTGAAAGTGTGTGTGCCTGCGCACTGTGTGTGTGTGTGTGCGTGCGTGCGTGTGTCTTCCTTTGAACGTCTGTGTTCCCACACAGTAGACAGAGACGGAAAGGAAACGATCGACTTGTTGCCGTTTATTTCAGATTGACTCATCTTCCTAGCTAGAGGCTGTGTGCTAAACGGCAAGCGGCAGGTAGCCTGGCGGTTAGAGTGTTGGGCCAGTAACCGAAAGTTGAAAAGTATTTTGTTGTGCCCTTAACCCAAGGCACCTTAGCCTTTAAGCTTCTGCTAAAGGCTAAAATGGTAAACAACAGTGTGTTCTATTGTCAGCTGTCTTCGTGGAGAGACCCCTCACATGTGGGGTGACATCCTCGTTAAAAGACGAACTCTGGTTCCCTTTCCTTTCTCTTCTAGAACAGGTGGAAATCCCAAATTCCCTGCCTCTGGTGTTTTAATAAAAAACTGTTTTTCCTGATCACATGGCCTGTGCAGAAGAACTATAGTTTTACATTTTTAACCTATTATGGCGACAAGAATAAGCACTAATCATCTTGGTTAAACTATCTTCACATTGTGGTGTTGAATTGTGTTTGTGTGTCTCTATCCTGCTATGTTTAGAATACTGTATATTTGACAAGAGCACACACAAACACACAAGAGAAAGACAAAGGACATCCACCTCTCACAGGGGGCTGAAGAAAGGATGAACGAGTGAAAGGAAGAGGGAGAGAGGGAGAGAGAGGGGGGAGGTGTGTGCTCTGTAGCAGCTGTTGTGTCAATCTTTAATGAAACAGGGGAGTCAAGGGAGAGATGAGAGGAGAGGGGGATGAAAACCGAGGATGGGTGGATGATCTGTGGGGATGGATGTAA
The DNA here is from genome assembly GCF_057628025.1 of Oncorhynchus mykiss. Lineage (NCBI taxonomy): Eukaryota > Metazoa > Chordata > Actinopteri > Salmoniformes > Salmonidae > Oncorhynchus > Oncorhynchus mykiss. Next base: position 21,247,044 of record NC_143032.1, read on the forward strand.
AGGAGAGGAGGGGAACACAACAAATCATATGAAGTTATATGAGAAATTAGGTGATGGAGTATATAGCACTCTCTCTCTCTCTCTCTCTTGTCTAACCCTCTTACCCACGATTCTCTCCATCCTCTCTTCAATTTCAGTCTCCGTTTCAAGGTGTCTTATGGCCCTAAAGAGAGAAAAGCGTTAAACAATACGATGATGATTTACAGTGAACTGCACAACAATGGAAAAATACAACTTTCTTATTGTGCATCAGATTTGAATTATTGATATCAACAAGGTTAATTTACCCTGGCGCTATGCGGTATACAGCTTCAGTTTGGTTAGCTATCTGTAGACAGACTACTGAAACCGCTTTTCTCTTTGTCTCTTTGTCTCTCTCCTTCTCTCAACTCCCTTTCTACAACCACAGCCAATGAAATCACTGCAACCCTAAACAACAAGTTGCAGTCAGTTTTAGAATGGGTGGCAGGTCATCAACTGGTCCTGAACATCTCTAAAACAAAGGCATTGTATTTGGTACAAATCATTCCCTAAGTGCTAGACCTCAGCTGAATCTGGTAATGAATGGTGTGGCTGTTGAACAAGTTGAGGAGATAAATTACTTGGTGTTACCGTAGATTGTCAACTGTCATGGTCAAAACATATAGTTTCAATGGTTGTCTGTCCATGATAAAAAAAAAGCTTGTTTTGATTGACACCACTCTCCACAAATCAAGTCCTGCAGGCTCTAGTTTTATCTTACCCTGATTATGGTCCAGTAATATGGCCAGGTGCTGCAAAGAAAGACCTAGTTAAGCTGCAGCTGGTCCAGAACAGAGTAGCAGATTTCATTCTAATCAGAGGACTCATATTAATACCATGCATGCCAGTCTGTTGGCAAAAAATGGAGGAGAGACTGACTAGATTGCTTCTTGTTTTGATAAGAAACATGAATGTGTTGAAAATTCCAAATCTTTTGCATAGTCAACTTACACACAGCTCTGACACACACACTTACCCCACCAGACATGACACCAGAGGTCTTTCACAGTCCCCAGGTCTGGAACAAATTCAAGGAAACGTACAGTATTATACAGAGCCATGAGTGCATGGAACTCCCTTCCATCTTATATAGCACAAGTGAACAGTAAACCTGGTTTCAAAAAACAAGTAAAGAAGCACTTAACGGCACAACACCTCTCCCCCATGTGACCTGCCTGTTGTGTGTATGTACTGACATGTGTAACTGATGGATGCATATACACACACACACACACACACACACACACACACACACACACACACACACGACATGTTAATGTTCTCAAATGTATGTAAATTGTAAAGTATTTTGTCGGTAATGTATTTTTTGTTATGTGTCAGACCCCAGTAAGACTAGCTGTCGCCGTTGGCATCGGCTAATGGGGATCCTAATAACATCTAAAATCATGCCACTCCACACTACAGCTCTCTCTACTCACACACACACACACACACACACACACACACACACACACACACACACACACACACACACACACACACACACACACACACACACACACACACTCCCCATGCTGCCGGTGCAGGGAAGGGACTGCAGGTGGCAGGGGCCCCTGAGGAGATTTAAGCCCCAGCAGGAGGGTCTGAGCTGGGGTCCATGGGGAGCTGAGTTGGGAGGCCTGGGGGCTGTGGATGCCACTACTGATGGTTCAGAAGAAATGCCTTACCTTTTTACAGTTATGCTAGCTTTTTATTCAGTACTAAATAAGAGACTAGTTGTGATAGATATTAGCAGCATGTACGGTGACATGAGCAACATGAGATCTCCTGTGAATGATTCCATTCAAAACTAAAATCTTACTCTTGTTGTCTACATATTGAATAGATATGACTGCCTATATTATCGAAGTTGATTCAACATGGAGTTATATCCATTCAGGATTGAAGTCTGACTGTAGAGGGACACTGAAGTGTGCTACAGACTGTTACAGTATGTTTCTGTATGTGAGACTTTCTTCCTCAGTGAAGCTCTGTTGCCCACAGTTAAACACTACATATGGGGAGAATAGAGATAGACAGGTTTCTCTCTCTGGCTTGCCAGGCTCTGAGCCAAGGTACAGGAGGCTGCAGAGGGAGAGAGTTGGGTGAGAGAGAGAGAAAAAAGAGAGAGAGGGGATGGGGAGAAACAGAGGGAGTCAGACATGTAGGGAGATATAGGGAGAGAATTGAAAAGAGAGATATGAGACAAGTGCAAATGTGAAAGTCACAGGGCTTTGAAGTGCTTTGAAAACTTAAAAAATGTGTTGGAATATCTGTGTGTGTGTGTGTGTGTGTGTGTGTGTGTGTGTGTGTGTGTGTGTGTGTGTGTGTGTGTGTGTGTGTATTGGTAAGTGGTGCCCAGCCCAGCGCCATTCCATCCCCTGCTGTAACAGCTGGACCCTGGCTAATGAGAGCTGTGTTTGTTTGCATATCTTCAGTGGACAGATGGGCCGCCGGCAGACTCTGTCTCTCATGTCACTCTCCCTCCTTCAAGCCCCAATGACCCCTTCTTCACTCTAAACACAGACAGTCTCTCTCTCTCTCTTTCACCCTCTCACTCTCCTTCCCTATATCTCTCTCTCTTCTCCCCACCTTGCTATCTCTCTCCCTCTTTCTCTCACTCTCTCTCTCTCACACTATCTCTCGTCCTTATGGAGGCTCAGTCCTGCCCCTGTTGAAATGAGGTGGTTGAACCTGTAGCTCTCTGAGGTATTCCTGATGATATAAAATAGAATATTAAGAGGTTCTCAAACAGGCTGAGGCTTACCCTAATAGGTAAACATGGAAAGAGATAGCTTTCTGCCTCTCTCTCGTTCTCTCTCACTATAGATGGAGGGGAGACTGAGACACTCTGTATGCAGGGGCATGTGTGCCTGGTGACTCCATAAGTTCTAAATATAGTTCTAATGAAGACCATTATTATTTAAATCTCTCTCTCTATATATATATATATAGAGTGCCTTGCGAAAGTATTCAGCCCCCTTGAACTTTGCGTCCTTTTGCCACATTTCAGGCTTTAAACATAAAGATATAAAACTGTATTTTTTTGTGAAGAATCAACAACAAGTGGGACACAATCATGAAGTGGAACGACATTTATTGGATATTTCAAACTTTTTTAACAAATCAAAAACTGAAAAATTGGGCGTGCAAAATTATTCAGCCCCCTTAAGTTAATACTTTGTAGCGCCACCTTTTGCTGTGATTACAGCTGTAAGTCGCTTGGGGTATGTCTCTATCAGTTTTGCACATCGAGAGACTGAAATCTTTTCCCATTCCTCCTTGCAAAACAGCTCGAGCTCAGTGAGGTTGGATGGAGAGCATTTGTGAACAGCAGTTTTCAGTTCTTTCCACAGATTCTCGATTGGATTCAGGTCTGGACTTTGACTTGGCCATTCTAACACCTGGATATGTTTATTTTTGAACCATTCCATTGTAGATTTTGCTTTATGTTTTGGATCATTGTCTTGTTGGAAGACAAATCTCCGTCCCAGTCTCAGGTCTTTTGCAGACTCCATCAGGTTTTCTTACAGAATGGTCCTGTATTTGGCTCCATCCATCTTCCCATCAATTTTAACCATCTTCCCTGTCCCTGCTGAAGAAAAGCAGGCCCAAACCATGATGCTGCCACCACCATGTTTGACAGTGGGGATGGTGTGTTCAGCGTGATGAGCTGTGTTGCTTTTACGCCAAACATAACGTTTTGCATTGTTGCCAAAAAGTTCAATTTTGGTTTCATCTGACCAGAGCACCTTCTTCCACATGTTTGGTGTGTCTCCCAGGTGGCTTGTGGCAAAGTTTTTATGGATATCTTTAAGAAATGGCTTTCTTCTTGCCACTCTTCCATAAAGGCCAGATTTGTGCAATATACGACTGATTTTTGTCCTATGGACAGAGTCTCCCACCTCAGCTGTAGATCTCTGCAGTTCATCCAGAGTGATCATGGGCCTCTTGGCTGCATCTCTGATCAGTCTTCTCCTTGTATGAGCTGAAAGTTTAGAGGGACGGCCAGGTCTTGGTAGATTTGCAGTGGTCTGATACTCCTTCCATTTCAATATTATCGCTTGCACAGTGCTCCTTGGGATGTTTAAAGCTTGGGAAATCTTTTTGTATCCAAATCCGGCTTTAAACTTCTTCACAACAGTATCTCGGACCTGCCTGGTGTGTTCCTTGTTCTTCATGATGCTCTCTGCGCTTTTAACGGACCTCTGAGACTATCACAGTGCAGGTGCATTTATACGGAGACTTGATTACACACAGGCGGATTGTATTTATCATCATTAGTCATTTAGGTCAACATTGGATCATTCAGAGATCCTCACTGAACTTCTGGAGAGAGTTTGCTGCACTGAAAGTAAAGGGGCTGAATAATTTTGCACGCCCAATTTTTCAGTTTTTGATTTGTTAAAAAAGTTTGAAATATCCAATAAATGTCGTTCCACTTCATGATTGTGTCCCACTTGTTGTTGATTCTTCACAAAAAAATACAGTTTTATATATTTATGTTTGAAGCCTGAAATGTGGCAAAAGGTCGCAATGTTCAAGGGGGCCGAATACTTTCGCAAGGCACTGTATATATATATATATATACTGTATATATATATATATATATAAAAAAATAAAAAAAATACAGTGTAGACAATGTTAATGTTGTAAATGACTATTGTAGCTGGAAACAGCAGATTTGTTATGGAATATCTGCATAGACGTACAGAGGCCCATTATCAGCAACCATCACTCCTGTGTTCCAATGGCACGTTGTGTTAGCTAATCCAAGTTTATCATTTGTAAAAGGCAAATTGATCATTAGAAAACCCTTTTGCAATTATGTTAGCACAGCTGAAAACTGTTGTTCTGCTAAAGAAGCAATAAAACTGTCCTTCTTTAGACTAGTTGGGTATCTGGAGCATTTGTGGGTTCGATTACAGGCTCAAAATGGCCAGAAACAAAGAACTTTCTATTGAAACTCATCAGTCTATTTTTGTTATGAGAAATGAAGGCTATTCCATGCGATAAATTGCCAAGAAACTGAAGATCTCGTACAACGCTGTGTACTATTCCCTTCACAGAACAGTGCAAATTGTCTATAACCAGAATAGAAAGAGGAGTGCGAGGCCCCAGCGCACAACTGAGCAAGAGAACAAGTACATTAGAGTGTCTAGTTCGAGAAACAAGTCCTCAACTGGCAGCTTCATTAAATATGTCAACAGTGAAGAGGCGACTCCAGGATGCTGGCCTTCTAGGTAGAGTTGCAAAGAAAAAGCCATGTCTCAGACTGGTCAATAAATAGAAAAGATTAAGATGGGCAAAAGCACACGGACACTGGACAGAGGAACTCTGCCTAGAAGACCAGCATCCCGGAGTCGCCTCTTCACTGTTGACGTTGAGACTGGTGTTTTGCGGGTACTATTTATTGAAGCTGTCTACACTGTATTGCTGATCAATTTCATGTTATTTTAATGGACGAAAAATGCATACTCTTTCAAAAACAAGGACATTTCTAAGTGACCCCAAACTTTTGAATGATAGTGTATATATATATATATATATACTGTATATATATATATATATATATATATATATATGTATACACACGTACACATCTGTCTGAAGCCGATGTTCTTATATTGAGATAGTCATTACCGTGCAGACTAAAGGACAGAGGAATGTCACACACACACGCAGACACACACGTAAACACGGGCCTTAATAAAACCTAGAACATGTTTGAATGGAAGATAACGCCAGAGGAACTCAAAGATGAATGGCTGCTGTACAGCTTCCTATATCAGATCAGGGACAGAGAGAGGGGGAGGGAGGGAGAGAGAGTGAGAGAGAGTGAGAGAACGAGAGAGCGAGAGAGAACACTGGCCTCCCCTGCTCAGATGTTGCTTTTATTCTGCCCAGTAAGAGTGATTGCTTTCTCTTAAAAACAGAGAAAAAAAACGGTGAGAAATGTGCATTAGAAAAGCAATTTACGGCGCGGCTGGCTTTTTGAGATGTAAGAGAGTTAAAAAAAAGCTATTCTTCCCTCGTTGGAAGGATCTAACGCAGAGACTTAATGAGATTTCCAAAGATATTTGCTTCTACAATATATTTTTTTGTGTGTGAAAAGATTGTAAAACTTTTGAAATTAGCCATCTCTTGTAGTCCTATGTATCAGAGCGAGGAGCTCATACCATCTTCTCAGATATTAGTCTCTACTGGGCCAATATGCCAAACCAAAGCCTCTGTGTGATCCTTGTAGTGGATCGGCATAGTATTTGCCATGAATCTCTTTATTATGGATGCTCTGTCTCTCTGTTTCATGAAAACAAGCTCGATTTCTTTTGTCAATTCTTTCCCTCTCCCTCCCTTCATGTTTTTCACCTCCTTTCCTCTGGTGATTCTCTCTGTCTAATTTCATTCACGCTTCTCATCCCGTCCGCCTGCAGTGAGCGGTGTCTGTCACAGAGTTAGATGGTGACAAGGGTTCATCCCCATACAACGACCATTGATTATCTTTCCAAGTGAGTCACCGACTGGAGTTCTTTTTCATCATTTCTGAGGTGATTTGTTCTACAATATCTTTACTCTGGGTTGGAGGAAAACACACTGCCAGTCCTCTGCCAGTCCCTGTTCATTTGACAGCTGCCTGCGATTCAGTCCCAACCCCCGCATGACCCCGAACAGTCATATTCCGGTTTCGTCCATGACACAACATTTTATGCAATCCAACCCGGCCCGGATAGCAAGATTACGTAGCAATCACCTGAAAATATCACAGTCATGTTATATTCATAAAACATATGTCCTTTAACTCTGGTTGTCAGGGCTTCGGAGGGTTCACTACAGTACAGACAGACTAAGGATAAGGACAGCACCCCGACCTCTCCCCTCACCTCAGGCACCCCAACAGCAGGAGCCCAGGCTCATATCACCGCATCAGGTCTGTCCTCCCCCCTACCTGCCTACGACCACCAGAGCCAAGATCACACCACCATCAGCCTGCTGAGAAACAGGCTGGCTCTGTTAGAGGTATGGGTTACTGAGCTAAAGGAGTGGTCCCCCAGCTACACCACCTTCAGCCTAGATACAGAGCTTCTACAGGACCAGAACAACCAGTGCAGGAACTTCACGGAGAAAACTCCTCAACACTGTCCCAAAGGCTACAGAGAGGTAATCGTGCCGTCACAGAAACACAGCTCTGTCAATAGAGGCAGAGACTCTGGCGGGTTGATCAATTGGTTCAAATCTGAACTACAAAATCTAATTAATCCCCTAAAAATGTATAAATATCATATTTGGTTCAGACTGAAAGAAAAAAAAATTGTACTGACAGAAAATTATGTATTTCTTTCCGCAATATACACTATAAATACAAAAGTATGTGGACTCCCATTCAAATAAGTGGATTTGGCTATTTCAGCCAGACCCGTTGCTGACAGGTGTATAAAATCGAGCACACTGACATACACTCTCCATGGACAAACATTGGCAGTAGAATGGCCTTACTGAAGAGCTCAGTGACTTTCAACGAGGCACTGTCATAGGCTGCCACCTTTCCATCAAGTCAGTTCGTCAAATTGCCCTTCTAGAGCTGCCCCGGTCAACTGTGGCGTTATTGTGAAGTGGAAATGTCGAGAAGCAACAACGGCTCAGTGGTAGGCCACACAAGCTCACAGAACAGGGCAGCCGAGTGCTCAAGCGTGTAGCGCGTAAAAATCATCTGTCCTCACTACCGAGTTCCAAACTCCCTCCGGAAGAAACATGAGCAAAATAACTGTTCTTCGGGAGCTTCATGAAATGGGTTTCCATGGTCGAGCAGCTGCACACAAGACTACGATCACCATGCGGAATGCCAAGCGTCAGCGGGAGTGGTGTAAGCTTGCCGCCATTATACTCTGGAGCAGTGAAAATGCGCTCTCTGGAGGGAGCTTCACCATCTGGCAGTCAGACAGACAAATCTGGGTTTGGCGGATGCCAGGAGAAGGCTACCTGCACCAATGCATAGTGCCAACTGTAAAGTTTGGCGGAGGAGGAAAAATGGTCTGGGGCTGTTTTTCATGGTTCGGTCTTGGCCCCTTAGTTCCAGCAAAGGGAAATATTATGCTAGAGTACACAATGAGATTCTAGACGATTCTGTGCTTCCAAGTTTGTGGCAACAGTTTGTGGAAGGCCCTTTCCTGTTTCAGCATGACAATGTCCCCATGCACAAAGCGAGGTCCTTTCAGAAATGGTTTGTCAAGATTGGTGTGGAAGAACTTGACTGGCCTGCACAGAGCCCTGACCTTAACCTCGTCAAAATCCTTTGGGATGAATTGGAACACAGTATGGCACAGTTTGCCACAAGCTAAGGGAGGAAACATAAAATGTACTATTTTCTCCATGTATTATATGTAATAGACAATATAAGTGCACCATTCATGTTCGTTTTTTTGTTTGTTGAATAGTCCGAACCCTTATTGCATTTCTGTATTGTATATTTGTTTAATTTGTTATATATATCTATATATATATATGTGTTTATGTATGTATTTTTTTCATTAGTGTTATATCTACTCTTCTTATTTTAGTCATTGTTGTTTGAATATTTTTTATGTGTATCACTTCGCTTTGGCAACATTAACCTTGTCTTTCATGCCATTTCAGCATATTGAATATGAGAGAGGGCATCAATAGACTTTAGGAGGTTATTAAGCAGCTCTTTTTAACCTGACAAACAACATGTAAAATCACCACTGGCGATACAACTCACCACTATAACTGGGCCTTTGTTGCCTCCCTGTTGTGCAGTCTGTCACTGCATCTTCTCTGTCTGTCTGTCTGTCTGTCTCTGCATCTTCTCGTCTGTCTGTCTATGCATCTTCTTGTCTGTCTGTCTGTCTGTCTGTCTGTCTGTCTGTCTGTCTGTCTGTCTGTCTGTCTGTCTGTCTGTCTGTCTGTCTGTCTGTCTGTCTGTCTGTCTGTCTGTCTGTCTCTGCATCTTCTCGTCTGTCTGTCTGTCTGTGCATCTTCTCGTCTGTCTGTCTGTCTGTCTGTCTGTCTGTCTGTCTGTCTGTCTGTCTGTCTGTCTGTCTGTCTGTCTGTCTGTCTGTCTGTCTGTCTGTCTGTCTGTCTGCATCTTCTCGTCTGTCTGTCTGTCTGTCTGTCTGTCTGTCTGTCTGTCTGTCTGTCTGTATGTATGTCTGTCTGTCTGTCTCTGATTCTTCTGTCTGTCTGTCACTCTGTCTGTCACTCTGTCTGTGCTTTTCCTTGTCCTCCTCTGTTGTCTGTCTGTCTGCCTGTCTCTCACTCCTAATTGTTAATTGTTATTACATATAGAGTCAACATATGAAGGAAGTGGCAGTACATCTGTGTCTCTCTGGTTTCTTCCTACCTTCACCGCACTCCCCTCTGAGCTCTCTTTGCTAAGCCTAGCATCCTTTACCACAGCACTGGGACCAAAAGACCAGGGGTTAACCCCCTATCCTAAGGGTTAATTAATATTACATATGTAATACAGAGCCAAAATATTACAACTGGCAGTACATCTGTGTCAGTGTGTGTCTCCCTCTCTCTGTTTTCTCCCCACATCCACTGCACTTGACTGCTGAGCTGCCTGTGCTGCTAAGCCTAGCATCACTGGGACCAGAAGACCAGGGGACTGCACTGGCTGTGCTGCTAAGCCTAGCATCACTGGGACCAGAAGACCAGGGGACTGCACTGGCTGTGCTGCTAAGCCTAGCATCACTGGGACCAGAAGACCAGGGGACTGCACTGGCTGTGCTGCTAAGCCTAGCATCACTGGGACCAGAAGACCAGGGGACTGCACTGGCTGTGCTGCTAAGCCTAGCATCACTGGGACCAGAAGACCAGGGGACTGCACTGGCTGTGCTGCTAAGCCTAGCATCACTGGGACCAGAAGACCAGGGGACTGCACTGGCTGTGCTGGGCTCAGCGTATGTCATACCTTATAACAGCCTAACTATATATTTCAAATTAGTGCCTGTGTTCCCCACTGCCTACTTAGCTAAGTATTTAAATATTAGTCTATGTATAATTCAATAGAAGAAAACAGAGAGCGAGAAGGAGAGAGAGAGAGACTGCCAGTTCTTTAATGTTTTGTATAATACAGCCAATGGCTACATTAAGGAACTGGCAATCCATCTCTCTCCATCTCGCTCTCTGTTTACTTCTATTGAATTCAATATAAAAACCTGTGTTTGTCATAGAACAACGCCGGAACACTTGTATGTGTCCGCGGATAGATTTCCAGCGTCGTGCTTCATTTGACAGTGTATGCGTATCTTTCTTCCAAGAAGTGGCGGGAAATAGGCAGGCCTCCAGTGGCAGAGGCAATGTAATGTAATCCGACACCAGAGTCACTCGCTACTACAGCTCATAAACTAAGACCCACTCGCTGGCTGAAGAAACTGAGATTCAGAGACTAATATACATTGACAGTCCCTGAATTGACCTTTAACAGAGGATTATTAAGGAATTATTCATGAATTCGGTGTTTCATTGTAATACATGATGACCTGTATTTAATCAAAGGCAGTAGCACTCTATTTATGTCTTATACTGTAGATAGCTATTGGTTTATGTATTATAAAAGCCCATCTAACAACGTTTTAGGCTATTGCAAGTTAGTGCCTGTCATGTGCTCCCCCAAATCCCAACTTCCCTAATTAGGCCTAAGTTTTAAATAGCCTACTGTTTCATATGGTATACAAAGGCCGTTGCCCACTGATCAGGCAAATGCTCAAATATATGACAGAAATTGCCCACCAAACAAAAAGATGGTCCAGCCCATCTGGCATTTGCCTGAATTGCCAGATGGCCAATCCGCCCGCCCGTGCATGAGTGTGGGTGTGTAGATTGTGTTATGCCCACACATTACCAAGTGCTGAGCTCCATCAGTATGTGCTGCCTGTCTTCATGGCAGGTGTCTGTGGGATGTAAGATGATCCACACATGAGGATGAATAATACAGCAGACACACTCACAACGCTTCTGCTCAGCCATGGAATGGCTAACTACAGACAGACAGACAGACAGAGAGAGAGACAGAGAGAGAGACAGAGAGAGAGACACGGAGAGAAGGGCTGTGTAGACTGTCAGTAGTCTGTAAGCCATCTGTGTAAAATATAGACTGCCTGTGTAGGACTGTGGGGGGAACAGCAATCTGGAAGACATGGGGAACAACAATGAATCTTCCCTTCCCAACATGCTCAGCGGCAGCTTCAGCTGTAGCCAGCCAGCCCCGCCTCCTGCCTTCCAATCACCCTCAATGGGCTCCCTTATTTCTAGATGTCTTATTTTTAGCTCACCATCATTTCAGCTCTACTCTTCTCCTCCGCCTCCTGAAGAATGAACTAAGTGGTGGTTGTTAGGACCTAGATGGAGGAAGAGGGGAGAGGGCTGGGGGTGGACAGAGAGGGATGGGGAGAGATATAGAGAGACAGGAGAGGGAGAGAGAGCGAAGAAGAGGGAGAGAGAGAGAGAAGAAGATGGAGAGAGAGAGAGAGAGAGAGAGAGAGAGAGAGAGAGAGAGAGAGAGAGAGAGAGAGAGAGAGAGAGAGAGAGAGAGAGAGAGAGAGAGAGAGAGAGAGAGAGAGAGAGAGAGAGAGAGAGAGAGAGAGAGAAGGAGGGACAGAGAGAGAGACAGTGGAGAGAGAGAGTGAGAGAGAGAGAGAGAGAGAGAGAGAGAGAAAGAGGGAAGGAGGGACAGAGAGAGAGACAGTGGAGAGAGAGAGTGAGAGAGAGAGAGAGAGAGAGAGAGAGAGAGAGAGAGAGAGAGAGAGAGAAGGAGGGACAGAGAGAGAGACAGTGGAGAGAGAGAGTGAGAGAGAGAGAGAGAGAGAGAGAGAGAGAGAGAGAGGGAAGGAGGGACAGAGAGAGAGACAGTGGAGAGAGAGAGTGAGAGAGAGAGAGAGAGAGAGAGAGAGAGAGAAAGAGGGAAGGAGGGACAGAGAGAGAGAAACATCTAAAATGCAGTAACACCCTCTCATATCATTACCAAGCCCTGCAATGCCAAGAGCTGAACAAAGAAAAACTCCCCTCACCCAGCTGGCACTGGGGCTGAGTTCACAAACCTGTTCTACAAAAACACTGAAGCCTCAAGACCAGAACATTCAATCAATCAGTATAAACCAAACCACAACACAGTCAAAACAAACAACATTACTTATTGGGAAACAAGAGCACAAAGCAAAATGGAGTGTTGTCTGGCCCTAAATCAACAGTACACCGTGGCAAATTATTTGACCACGGTTACTGATCAAAACCTTGGAAAAACCTTGTCAAAGTACAGGCTCAGTGAGCACAGCCTTGCCATTGAGAAGGGTAGACACAGGAAAACATGGCTCCCCGTAGAGGAAAGGCTGTGCACACACACACCAACACACACACACACACACACACACAGTAATAGTCTAAAGAGAGACTCTGAGAGGATGGAAAAGAACAAGATCACAATGGTTTATGGATGGACAGACCGACCGAAGGAAGATGTAATATTGGCAGATAGACAAAAGAACAGACAGACTGACAAGCTGACAGACGATACAGTCAAAGAAACAGACTTTCAAACTGGAAGACATTAGAGAGAGAACTCCCCAAGGGATACCTCTAACTCTCACTGCCATACTCCTAGTGACTGAAAGAGAGAGGGAGCAAAGAGAAAAGAAGAGGGAGAAGAGAGAGGGAGAGAGGGAGAGAACGTGTGTGTGTGTGTGTGTGTAAGAGAGAGAGAGAGAGAGAGAGAACGTGTGTGTGTGTGTGAGAGAGAGAGAGAGAGAGAGAGAGAGGGAAAGGTCCTCTCTTGACTGGCCTCCAAACATCAATACTGTGTCAATGAAGTTAATGAATCAGCGTCGGGCTATAGAACCGTAGGGGAGTGGCAGGGACGGGGACAGGGTAGGCTATGATTCAAGAAGAGTACAGGCAGACTGATACAGAACTTGATACTGTCTAGAGACCTGTTCTCTGTGGGACTCAGGCTCTGTGAAAAGAGAAGGTTTGACTTCTGACAAGGTAGTACCTCTAGGTGGCGCAGAAGAGGGTGGCTGACGTTTTACATGCCCGTAATCAACTGTGCTATTTTGTTCGTTTTTTTGTGTTGTTTGTAACTTATTTTTTTACTTATTTTGTACATAATGTTGCTTCTACCATCTCTTATTACCAAAAATAACTTCTGGACTTCAGAACTGGGATTTAACGAGTCAGACGAGAACGATATACTGCTCTCCCATGTAACAGGCCCGAATCCCTGTCACTTGGGTGAAGAAAAGACGGAGGAAAAGAGGACGCAGATCAGGCTGCCTTCTGAGAATCCGTAGGCGAGCGAGCAAACTCCCATTGGCATCAATTCTACTTGCTAACATGCAATCATTGGAAAATAAAAGGGATGACCTACGATTGCGATCATCCTACCAACAAGACATTAAGAACTGTAATATCCTATGTTTCACCTTATGATAAGCTGTAGACCACACAATCTACCAAGAGAGTTCTCATCTATATTATTCATAGCCGTCTATTTACCACCACAGACCGATGCTGGCACTAAGACCACACTCAACCAACTCTATAAGGCCATAAGCAAACAAGAAATGCTCATCCAGAAGCGGGCCTCCTAGTGGCCGGGGACTTTAATGCAGGCAAATTTAAATCAGTTTTACCCATTTTCTACCAGCATATCACATGTGCAACCAGAGGGAAAAAAAACTCTAGACCACCTTCACTCCACACACAGAGATGCATACAAAGCACTCCCTCGCCCTCCATTTGGCAAATCTGACCATAAGTCTACCCTCCTGATTCCTGCTTACAAGCAAAACTAAAGCAGGAAGTAACAGTGACTCGCTCAAAACTCGAAGTGGTCAGATCACGTGGATGCTATGCTACAGGACTGTTTTGCTAGCACAGACTGGAATATGTTCCGGGATTCATCCAATGGCATTGACGATGTTGTCCCCACAGTGATCATACGTACATATCCCAACCAGAAGTCAAGGATTACAGGCAACATCCGCATCAAGCTAAAGGCTAGAGCTGCCACTTTCAAGGAGCAGGACACTAATCCGGAGGCAGATATGAAATCCCGCTATGTCCTCAGACGAACCATCAAACAAGCAAAACGTCAATACAGGATTAAGATTGAATACTACTACACTGGCTCTGACGCTCGTCGGATGAGGCAGGGCTTGAAAACTATTATGGACTACAAAGGGAAACCCAGACGAGATGCTCAGTGACACAAATCTACCAGATGAGCTAAATGCCTTTTATGCTCGCTTCGAGGCAAGCAACACTGAAGCATGCACGAGAGCACCAGCTGTTCTGGATGACTGTGTGATAATACTCTCGGTAGCCGATGTGAACAAAACCTTTAAACAGTTCAACATTCACAAAGCCGCTGGGCAAGATAGAACACCAGGACGTGTACTCAAAGCATTCAGGGACCAACTGTCAAGTGCCTTCACTGACATTTTCAACCTCTCCCTGACCGAGTCTGTAATACCTGCATGTTTCAAGCAGACCACCATAGTCTCTGTGCCCAAGGAAGTGAGGGTAACCTGCCTAAATGATTACCGCCCCGTGGCACTCACGTCGGTAGCCATGAAGTGCTTTGAAAGGCTGGTCATGGCTCAAATCAACAGCATCCTCCTGGATACCCTAGACCCACTACAATCAGCAATCGGCCCCAACAGATCCACAGAAGACGCAATCTCAATCGCACTCCACACAGCCCTTTCTCACCTGGACAAAAGGAAAACTTATGTGAGAATGCTGTTCATTGACTACAGCTCAACGTTCAACCCCATAGCGCCCACGAGGCTGATCACTAGTGTGTGTGTGTGTGTGTGTGTGTGTGTGTGTGTGTGTGTGTGTGTGTGTTCTGACTACTCTATAACCTGGGAATATAGGACCCTCCAGACAGAGAAACAAGTTAAAAAGACTAGAACTGGCAGGCCTTGAGTTGGCCATCTGTTACTGTGTATATGCTCAGTCTCTCTGTCTCTGTCTCTCTCTCGCACACACACACACACACACACACACACACACACGCGCAGGGCAGCTGGCTGTCCACTCTGGCACGTCCTGTGGCCATGTGTCTGGCTGTTG
Organism: Oncorhynchus mykiss; assembly: GCF_057628025.1. Classification (NCBI taxonomy): domain Eukaryota; kingdom Metazoa; phylum Chordata; class Actinopteri; order Salmoniformes; family Salmonidae; genus Oncorhynchus; species Oncorhynchus mykiss. The sequence continues at coordinate 21,262,158 of NC_143032.1, forward strand.
TGTGGGGAGGGTCTGTGGCTGGAGGGGAAGGGCCACACAGATGGACCTGTGTGTATGTATGTACAGTATGTGTGGGTGGATGGGTGGGTGTGTGTACGTGCGTGCAGAGAAAGAGAGAGAGAGAGAGAGACATCGTTGCAACACTGTATATATACGTAATATGATATTTGTAATGTCTTTATTGTTTTGAAACTTCTGTATGTGTAATGTTTACTGTTAATTTGTATTGTTTATTTTACTTTTGTATATTATCTACCTCACTTGCTTAGGCAATGTTAACACATTTTTCCCATGATTGTAGTTGTGGAAGAAGTTGTGTTAGAAAGGGTTGTTGTAGGGGCTTGTATAGACTTGTTGTACTAGATAGGTTGGTGTTGGATATGAAGGACTCTGTGTGAGAGGGTCAGAGGGTTTATGGAAAGGTTGTAGGGGGTTGTAAAGGTTTTTTATAGTGTAAGTGGTGGGGAGGGTTGTTGTTCTGGTGTGATGGTGTCGGGTAGATTGTGGAGGAAGGTTGTGAAGGCTGGTGTGTGTGGGTCTGTGTCTGGGGTGGATGTGGATAAAAGTTGTAGGGAAGGTGATTAGTGGCAGGTAGGTGGACACAGGCAGACTAGAATCAATCTGACCCTGTGTTCAGGACTATGCACGCTGGTCTGATCTGGTCTCACATCAGAAGGCTTCTTACCCTGACAGGGCTGGGGGCTGGGAGGGAGAGGTAGGGGGAGGCTAACAGGAGGGCGGCAGAGAGGGGAGGGGGAGGGAGAGGATGAGGGGGAGGCTAACAGGAGGGCGGCAGAGAGGGGAGGGGGAGGCTGACAGAAGGGAGGCAGAGGGGGGCTGGGAGGGAGAGGTAGGGGGAGGCTAACAGGAGGGCGGCAGAGAGGGGAGGGGGAGGGAGAGGATGAGGGGGAGGCTGACAGAAGGGAGGCAGAGGGGGGCTGGGAGAGAGAGGTAGGGGGAGGCTAACAGGAGGGAGGCAGAGGGGGGCTGGGAGAGAGAGATAGGGGGAGGCTAACAGGAGGGAGGCAGAGGGGGGCTGGGAGAGAGAGGTAGGGGGACGCTGACAGGAGGGAGGCAGAGGGGGGCTGGGAGTGAGAGGTAGGGGGAGGCTAACAGGAGGGAGGGGGGCTGGGAGTGGGGAGGCAGGAGGCAGGAGGCTGAGGGGGAGGCAGGGGATTGGTAGGGGGCTGACACTGTGTCTGGAGCAGGGGGAGGGGGGCTGACAGGGGGTGAGCAGCATGATTCATATCCTCCAGCAGCAGGAGAAGTTGCTCTCATAATTCTCCTCTTCAATAATTCACAGCTTCACATTTTTATCAGCTAGTTATAGATAACACATCACCACTGACTCCCGGAGCTAAAAGAGGAACGTGGACCAGGTGTGTTTGAGAATAAGTAAAGGGTAAGAGGTGTGTGTGCGTGCGTGCGTGCTTGTGTGTGTCAGGGAGAAAAGGAGCCATTCCCCTGCACAGGGGTGTCGGGGGATGAGAGGGTGTGTCAGACAAACAGGGGTTGACACCTAACATGTTCCCTGGGTGATGAGAGGAGGTGCAGCGTTGTCTGGAGAGTCCAAGCAGGCAGGCAGACAGACAGGCAGAAACCAGCCAGTCAACCAGAGAACCAGCCAGCCAGGCACACAGGCAGTACCAGCCAACCAGACAGGCAGCAGACCAACAAGAATCACTCTCATCCCCCAGGCTGTGAGAGATCTCTAAAACCACCTCTCCTCTGCTCTGCTCCAAAATTGCCCTGGTCATTTTTCTGTTACAGTACTTCATGTAACATTAGTTTTTAGTCATTAGCCTACATGCTAATGCTATAAATCTGTTGTTCACCTGTTTTATCATTCTGGCATGTCATCCTTTCTGTCCTTTTTGTCCTGTTCCATGTGACCACCCATCATTGATCATCACAGAGAGAACCTTGTAGAGGGTGGTTCAGAGAACTGGAGATGGCAGGAGAATAACTGACCCAGAATCAGCTGTGAAATAGTTCCAAAGTCTAATCAGAGAGGATGGATCATCTTTGTCCCTGGCAGAAAGACAGAAAGAGAGAGAGAGACAAAGCCTAAGGCACTGCATCGCAGTGCTAGCTGTGCCACCATAGACTCTGGGTTCGAGCCCAGGCTCTGTCGCAGCCGGCCGCGACCGGGAGGTCCATGGGGCGACGCACAATTGGCCTAGCGTTGTCCGGGTTAGGGAGGGTTTGGCCGGTAGGGATATCCTTGTCTCATCGCGCAATAGCGACTCCTGTGGCGGGCCGGGCACAGTGCATGCTGACCATGTTGCTAGGTGCATGATGTTTCCTCCGACACATTGGTTGGATGCGCGCTGTGTTAAGAAGCAGTGCGCCTTGGTTGGGTTGTGTTTCGGAGGACGCATGGCTCTCGACCTTCGTCTCTCCCGAGCCCGTACAGGAGTTGTAGCAATGAGACAAGATAGTAATTACTAACAATTGGATACCACGAAATTGGGGAGAAAAAAGGGGGGGGGGATTAAAAGTCTAGAGCATTGTATCGCTATACTTTTGTGTCTTTGATATCTGCCCTGGAAATCTTCAGGTGCTAAGCTAACTGGCGCTAGGCTAGTTTGCATAGTGGTTATCGTGCATGCAGTTACAATATCATATAGACTAGCAGGTTTGTGGTTAGCGTGCTAGGCAAGTTTGCATAGTGGTCATCGTGCATGCAGCTACAATATAATATAGACTAGCAGGTTAACAGTTAGAGTGCTAGGTTAGTTAGCTAACAGGAGAGGAAAAGGTAAGAGAGATTCTTTAGGAGAGTTAGAACATTCCCTTAATGTCAAACAGAACTTATCTAGAAAGTGGTTACAATGTTCTCAGAATATACAGCATTAATGTTCTAGATGCGATTTGTAGGATGTTGCAAAAACATTCATTTGTGCAGTTTTCTGAGGGTTAGGATAATATTATTCCATCCCTCCAAACATACACAGGACATCGTTGCCCTGTTCTCACAATACAATGTTCTAGACATGTTAAATTACAACATTCCTGTGTCCAGTTTTCTGAGGGAGTAGTCCACATTAATTTATATAGCCATTATTTTTCAACATGTCCTCACCCGGGCTTTGAACTCACAACTTGTTGGATCCCATTATGCCAATCTTGCTGCTACGCTACCATGTCTGTGTCAGGTATTAGTTAATCAGACTATTCTCTCATCATTTATTTGATATACTTATTTCAGCTATTTAAGGGCATTCTGTGTAGTTGTCTAATATTGGTGGGGCATATTAATATGTTTTAATGATACTCCTGAATCAATGTGATTAATAAAATATTTTCTTGAGTCTACCTTTAACAGAGCTGGGATTTACTTCAAAGTGCAATTACCCTATTGCTTACACCTATCAAGTTGTTTTAGTGCCTATGGATGAGAGGTTATCATTTGTTCTGGACATTGCCTAACTATACTTGCCCAATAAGCCCACGTCCTAGAGAAAACCCTTATTGGGACAGTGGTTAGGGTGTATGTCATTGGTGATGGTGGCCTGAGTTTGAGACCTGTGAGGGGAATCACCTATAGAGAGTCAACACCTCCCCTTTGAATTCTTCACATTTTATTGTGTTACAAAGTGGGATTGCAATTGATGTCAGCACTCTACACAAAATACTCTGTAATGTTAGAGTGGAAGAAGACAGCAATTTTAAAGTATTCAAGCCGATTTACAGTGCCTTGCGAAAGTATTCGTCCCCCTTGAACTTTGCGACCTTTTGCCACATTTCAGGCTTCAAACATAAATATATAAAACTGTATTTTTTTGTGAAGAATCAACAACAAGTGGGACACAATCATGAAGTGGAACGACATTTATTGGATATTTCAAACTTTTTTAACAAATCAAAAACTGAAAAATTGGGCGTGCAAAATTATTCAGCCCCCTTAAGTTAATACTTTGTAGCGCCACCTTTTGCTGCGATTACAGCTGTAAGTCGCTTGGGGTATGTCTCTATCAGTTTTGCACATCGAGAGACTGAAATTTCCATCTTCCCATCAATTTTAACCATCTTCCCTGTCCCTGCTGAAGAAAAGCAGGCCCAAACCATGATGCTGCCACCACCATGTTTGGCAGTGGGGATGGTGTGTTGCTTTTACGCCAAACATAACGTTTTGCATTGTTGCCAAAAAGTTCAATTTTGGTTTCATCTGACCAGAGCACCTTCTTCCACATGTTTGGTGTGTCTCCCAGGTGGCTTGTGGCAAACTTTAAACGACACTTTTTATGGATATCTTTAAGAAGTGGCTTTCTTCTTGCCACTCTTCCATAAAGGCCAGATTTGTGCAATATACGACTGATTGTTGTCCTATGGACAGAGTCTCCCACCTCAGCTGTAGATCTCTGCAGTTCATCCAGAGTGATCATGGGCCTCTTGGCTGCATCTCTGATCAGTCTTCTCCTTGTATGAGCTGAAAGTTTAGAGGGACGGCCAGGTCTTGGTAGATTTGCAGTGGTCTGATACTCCTTCCATTTCAATATTATCGCTTGCACAGTGCTCCTTGGGATGTTTAAAGCTTGGGAAATCTTTTTGTATCCAAATCCGGCTTTAAACTTCTTCACAACAGTATCTCGGACCTGCCTGGTGTGTTCCTTGTTCTTCATGATGCTCTCTGCGCTTTTAACGGACCTCTGAGACTATCACAGTGCAGGTGCATTTATACGGAGACTTGATTACACACAGGTGGATTGTATTTATCATCATTAGTCATTTAGGTCAACATTGGATCATTCAGAGATCCTCACTGAACTTCTGGAGAGAGTTTGCTGCACTGAAAGTAAAGGGTCTGAATAATTTTGCACGCCCAATTTTTCAGTTTTTGATTTGTTAAAAAAGTTTGAAATATCCAATAAATGTCGTTCCACTTCATGATTGTGTCCCACTTGTTGTTGATTCTTCACAAAAAAATACAGTTTTATATCTTTATGTTTGAAGCCTGAAATGTGGCAAAAGGTCGCAAAGTTCAAGGGGGACGAATACTTTCGCAAGGCACTGTAAGTCCAAACTGTAACTTGGCCACTTAGGAACATTCACTGTCTTCTTGGTAAGCAGATCCAGTGTAGATTTGGCCTTGTGTTTTAGGTTATTGTCCTGCTGAAAGATGAATTCCACTCTCTTTGTCTGGTGTAAAACAGACTAAAGCAGGTTTTTTCCATTTATTTTCATCCTGAAAAATTCCCCAGTCTTAGCTGATGTCAAGCATACCCATATCATGATGCAGCCACCACCATGCTTGAAAATAAGGAGGCAGTTACTCAGTGATGTGTTATGTTGGACTTGCCCCAAACACAAGCCATTGCATTTCGGACAAAAAGTGTATTCCTTTGCTGTGCTTTTTTTGCAGTATTAATTTAGTGTCATGTTGCATACATGCATGTGTATTCTGTATATTTTGTATTCTTCTTTTCACTCTGTCATTTAGGCCATTATTGTGGAATCCCTACATTGTTGTTGATTCATCCTCAGTTTTCTCCCATCACAGCCATTGAACTCTGTAGCTGTTTTAAATGCCAAATGGCCCATGGTGACATCCCTAAGGGAGAGGTTGAAATTTACACAATAGTTACCTGGAGAAATATGGGGGAGGACCGTGCTTTTTCAATTTCAGTCAGGGAGAAGGTTTAGTATTTGTATTATTTAGTACATGGGAGGGTCATGCAATTTGTAATCAATTAAACGTCATATTGCTCAGGGTTTGAGAATTAGCTGCTTATTATTGTATCTCATGTGTGCCCATATCCCTGAATCCCTGCTGGGCACGCAATATCAAGTGCACCAAGTGTGGTCTCAATAAAATGATCCATAACCTAACCAACGCCTTCTCAAACCCAGGTCTGTGGACTGGTGCCAATCAGTGGAGGAATGTTTGCCAGTCTACAGCATATAATATCTTGAATATCATTTTTTTTTTATTACAAAAAAGAGATGAACAACCAAACAAAAATGCTGCACAATAATTTCACATTCAACAAGAGTTTACTGAAGGCTTCATACTTACTCTCTCATAACTTTTCCAAGTGCCAGGCTCCTTTCACTGTAGTTGAAAAGCTGGTCATGCCCTCAGTCATGGATGCTTGCCGAGAGGTTTTATGCCCAGCTGCTGCTACAAAGATCAGAGAAATCCCACGTTCCAATGACACTGTCACGCGTAGAATCCAGGATATGGCAGATGATAATGAATCACATGCAGGTTTTTAGACAGAGCCAGCACATCAAATTGGTTTGCAATCCAATTAGATGAGATGACTGACATATCAAATGCTCGCTTCTTGCATATATTCGCTACATATATGCAGTAGTGGTGTGCGAGTAAAATCAAGCCAAGCCAGTGAAAAATACATATTACAACTTATGTTGTGAATATTGCGTTGTTTGCTCTATAACCCATTCGTTCTTACGCCAGCGTGACATTCAATAAGGCCGTGATAACAAAGAGACAACAGTCACACAGTGGAGGAATAAATTCAAATACACATGTGGTTGTTTTACCACAAAAAAAGACAGCGACATCTGTCCGGTGAAGTAGACAAAGCAAATATTCCATATAAAAGTTATATCACCTGTTGACCAAACGACTACTGATTTAGAAACACAGAGTTTCCGCAAGTCAGCAGGAGCACTGCCTCTGCTATCCAGCTCCATTTCACCTATAACATTTGAACATCATCAAATCAACACGGCTTTATATGCTTAGTGTAATACACTGAAAACAAACTTAAAGATACCAAAAACAATTTAGTCCAATTTTTTGTTTTTTGTTGTCATAGGCTACCTAGCTAAAATGCTTGCAAGCCTAACCTCCTCGCATGGGCAACAATGAACCAGTTAAATTAGCTAGCTATTTAACGTGAGTCTACTAGGCTACATATAGGCTACATATTGGACTTCAATCATCTCTGGCCAGTGGCACAACATATTCATTTATGGTTAGATCATAATCAGCGTCATTATCATTGGCCTGCACAGAAAATGTAATCAAAACAACAATCAAATCCACATCTCCATCATTGTCTTAGGAAAGGAACGATTTAGCAAGCTAGATACTGCAGGACATCAATACAAGCAGACCAGAAACAGACACTTTTTTTCTCAAAATGACTAGGAAGTGATTTGATTGGTGTGAAGCCAAATCCAAACTGGACTCCTTTGGGGGGCGTTTTGCTGCACTAGGACAACACACAGTTGAGCTAAATTCACAGCTGATTGGCTAATTATTTTATAATTGTTTTATCAAGGGGGGACAAATGATTGCAGGCGTCATTCAATCAAATGTGACGGTGGTAACATGTTATACTCTTTAGGTTCAGACAGCATCAGATGGCCTACTCATACTGAGACAGAGTGGCGCTGTTTCCCTCACTCGGATGATTTCTTATTTGGGGAAGCCTGGCTTTCCTTGTCATCGGTGAATACACACGCCACTGCATATATGAAGAATGTCTTTGTTGCAAAGAGTTTAACTGCAGGTTAAATATTCCGTGTTCTGAAAGAGTACATAACGGGACATGGATTACGATGGGACCCGTGTATCGTTATCTATAGGCCTACCGACGGGACTGCTGCTCAACCCATCCATGCAGGGACACGCAAGTGACATTTTCCAAGCAAACGATACATTTGCCGATTTCAAGAAAAAGCTGGGCGTCTGGAGAAACTGGGTGGATATAGATATTTTCGGTATGTTTCCCCTATTCTCAACTCTGTCTGACATGGATGATGTGGACATGGATCAAATGCGTAAATTGATGATGTCACATCTGAGCAAAAGACTACTCAAATGAGATGATTTACTTCCCTTTACAATCTGATCCACACCCGGGAAAGCAGTGGATGCATAATCCGTTCACCAGCACTGGAGACTCAGTTTGTCACCGGTTCTTGATAAACTACAGGAGCTGTCCTGTGACTAAGGCCTGCGCGCTCATTTTAATGACATGCGCATGTCCACATTCTGTCTGTTCAGCAGCGGAGAATACCCGCAACACCCCGGGGTGTCCCAGGCACAAAACGGTTTGAGAAAGTATGGCCTATACTATTGCTATAGGCATAGAGCATACGAAGAGCATGCTCCGAGAAGCACAGGGCAAAGTTATACTTCTAAGAAAATGTACTTCTTTCCCGAGTTTTTTCGCTGCTGGGTCGATGTAGGCCTATATAAAACTAGGCTCACACTGCATTACACACTGCAATGGACAGGCGTTCCCAATCATGAGCCCCGGCCTTCCCTGCTCTTGCTGATGTAAATAAACCCGTTTGTGCTGTCTAACCAATGACTGTGTTGTGTAAGGTGGCACTTCAGGAGGACACTCAATTTGTAAAAAAAAATATATATTAAAAAATGCTATATCTGTGCACGCAATCTAGGCATAATGATGTCCTATTCAGTGTGAGAGGGAGATCATGAAATTAAGGAGGTAAACTTTCTATTGCTATAATTGATTAAAAAAAACATTAAATATATGTTTCGTTACCCATAATTAAGCTATTTATCAGAGTAATTGACCTCACAATAAGCCATATTCGAGTAATTGACATAGCGGCAGCCACGGAGATGGACAGCTCATGGGTGCTTCAAGTAGGCTAATATGAGAATACCTTTTTAATTTAAACAGTCTTCATTTTAGTTTAACTTCAGGCTAGTTACAGTTCATATGAGGAAATCAATCAATTGAAATAAATTCACGAGGCTCTATTCTATCGGTTTCGCATGACTGGGAAGGCGCACAGCCATGACTGGGAAGGCGCACAGCCATGACTGGGAAGGCGCACAGCCATGACTGGGAAGGCGCACAGCCATGACTGGGAAGGCGCACAGCCATGACTGGGAAGGCGCACAGCCATGACTGGGAAGGCGCACAGCCATGACTGGGAAGGCGCACCGCCATGAGTGGGCCTGCGAGGGCATAGGCCCACCCACTTCCCTAAAGATTGGAAAGCTGCCGCGGTCATCCCCCTCTTCAAAGGGGTGACACCCTAGACCCAAACTGTTACAGACCTATATCCATCCTGCCCTGCCTCTCTAAAGTCTTCGAAATCCAAGTTAATAAACAGATCACTGACCATTTCGAATCCCACCATACCTTCTCCGCTGTGCAATCTGGTTTCCGAGCCGGTCACTGGTGCACCTCAGCCACGCTCAAGGTACTAAACGATATCATAACCGCCACCGATAAAAGACAGTACTGTGCAGCCATCTTCATCGACCTGGCCAAGGCTTTCGACTCTGTCAATCACCGTATTCTTATCAGCAGACGCAATAGCCTTGGTTTTTCTGACAACTTAGAATATGTGGACAACTATAAATATTTTTGTGTCTGGCTAGACTGTAAACTTTCCTTCCAGACTCATATTAAACATCTCCAATCCAAAATCAAATCTAGAATCGGCTTTCTATTTCGCAACAAAGCCTCCTTCACTCACGCCGCCAAACTTACCCTAGGAAAACTGACTATCCTACCGATCCTCGACTTCAGCGATGTCATCTACAAAATAGCTTCCAACACTCTACTCAGCAAACTGGATGCAGTTTATCACAGTGCCATCTGTTTTGTTACCAAATCCCCTTATACCACCAATGCGACCTGTATGCTCTAGTTGGCTGGCCCTGGCTACATATTCATTGCCAGAACCACTGGCTCCAGGTCATCTACAGTGCCTTGCGAAAGTATTCGGCCCCCTTGAACTTTGCGACCTTTTGCCACATTTCAGGCTTCAAACATAAAGATATAAAACTGTATTTTTTTGTGAAGAATCAACAACAAGTGGGACACAATCATGAAGTGGAACGGAATTTATTGGATATTTCAAACTTTTTTAACAAATCAAAAACGGAAAAATTGGTTGTGCAAAATTATTCAGCCCCCTTAAGTTAATACTTTGTAGCGCCACCTTTTGCTGCGATTACAGCTGTAAGTCGCTTGGGGTATGTCTCTATCAGTTTTGCACATCGAGAGACTGAATTGTTTTCCCATTCCTCCTTGCAAAACAGCTCGAGCTCAGTGAGGTTGGATGGAGAGCATTTGTGAACAGCAGTTTTCAGTTCTTTCCACAGATTCTCGATTGGATTCAGGTCTGGACTTTGACTTGGCCATTCTAACACCTGGATATGTTTATTTTTGAACCATTCCATTGTAGATTTTGCTTTATATTTTGGATCATTGTCTTGTTGGAAGACAAATCTCCGTCCCAGTCTCAGGTCTTTTGCAGACTCCATCAGGTTTTCTTCCAGAATGGTCCTGTATTTGGCTCCATCCATCTTCCCATCAATTTTAACCATCTTCCCTGTCCCTGCTGAAGAAAAGCAGGCCCAAACCATGATGCTGCCACCACCATGTTTGACAGTGGGGATGGTGTGTTCAGCGTGATGAGCTGTGTTGCTTTTACGCCAAACATAACGTTTTGCATTGTTGCCAAAAAGTTCAATTTTGGTTTCATCTGACCAGAGCACCTTCTTCCACATGTTTGGTGTGTCTCCCAGGTGGCTTGTGGCAAAGTTTTTATGGATATCTTTAAGAAATGGCTTTCTTCTTGCCACTCTTCCATAAAGGCCAGATTTGTGCAATATACGACTGATTTTTGTCCTATGGACAGAGTCTCCCACCTCAGCTGTAGATCTCTGCAGTTCATCCAGAGTGATCATGGGCCTCTTGGCTGCATCTCTGATCAGTCTTCTCCTTGTATGAGCTGAAAGTTTAGAGGGACGGCCAGGTCTTGGTAGATTTGCAGTGGTCTGATACTCCTTCCATTTCAATATTATCGCTTGCACAGTGCTCCTTGGGATGTTTAAAGCTTGGAAAATCTTTTTGTATCAAAATCCGGCTTTAAACTTCTTCACAACAGTATCTCGGACCTGCCTGGTGTGTTCCTTGTTCTTCATGATGCTCTCTGCGCTTTTAACGGACCTCTGAGACTATCACAGTGCAGGTGCATTTATACGGAGACTTGATTACACACAGGTGGATTGTATTTATCATCATTAGTCATTTAGGTCAACATTGGAACTTCTGGAGAGAGTTTGCTGCACTGAAAGTAAAGGGTCTGAATAATTTTGCACGCCCAATTTTTCAGTTTTTGATTTGTTAAAAAAGTTTGAAATATCCAATAAATGTCGTTCCACTTCATGATTGTGTCCCACTTGTTGTTGATTCTTCACAAAAAAATACAGTTTTATATCTTTATGTTTGAAGCCTGAAATGTGGCAAAAGGTCGCAAAGTTCAAGGGGGCCGAATACTTTCGCAAGGCACTGTATAAGTCTATGTTAGGTAAAGCTCTGCCTTATCTCAGTTCACTGGTCACGATAACAACACCCACCCGTAGCACACATTCCAGCAGGTACAGTATATCACAAAAGTGAGTACACCCCTCACATTTTTGTAAATATTTGAGTACATCTTTTCACGTGACAACACTGAAGAAATGACACTTTGCTACAATGTAAAGTAGTGAGTGTACAGCTTGTATAACAGTGTACATTTGCTGTCCCCTCAAAATAACTCAACACACAGCCATTAATGTCTAAACCGCTGGCAACAAAAGTGAGTACACCCCTGTACGGCTGTACAGCTGCAGTGATCGGATAGAAGCTCAGATAGTTGATGTTTAAAGTTGGTGAGGGACAGTCCATCTGTAAATAGCCCACCCAATCTACCTACCTCATCCCCATACTGTTTTTATTTTATTTACTTTTCTGCTCTTTTGCACACCAGCATCTCTACTTGCACATCATCTTCTGCTCATTTATCACTCCAGTGTTAATCTGCTAAATTGTAATTATTCGCTTCTATGGCCTTTTTATTGCCTACCTCCTCATGCCTTTTGCACACACTGTATATTGACTTTCTTTTCTCTTTTCTCTACTGTGTCATTGACTTGTTTGTGTTATTGGCTCATTTATGGTTTACTCCACGTGTAACTCTGTGTTGTTGTCTGTGTGACACTGCTTTGCTTTATCTTGGCCAGGTCGCAGTTGTAAATGAGAATTTGCAGATTTTCTTCTTTTTTTTTATGTAAAAAAATTTAGGAGCCAGGCCCACCCACTGGTTAGCCAGGCTTAGCCAATCAGAATGAGTTTTTCCCCACAAAAGGGCTTTAGAGAAATGAACTTTAAATTCTCTGGCAACAGCTCTGAAGGACATTCCTGCAGTCAGCATGCTCCCTCGAAACTTGAGACATCTATAGCATAGTGTTGTGTGACAAAGCACATTTTGTCCCACATTTTATTGTCCCCAGCACAAGGTGCACCTGTGTAATGAGCATGCTGTTTAATCAGCTTCTTGATATGCCACACCTGTCAAGGAGAAATGCTCACCAACAGGGATGTAAAACAAATTTGTGCACACCGTTTGAGAGAAATATGCTTTTTGTGCATATGGAAAATGTCTTGTATCTTTTATTTCAGCTCATGAAACGCATGTTGCGTTTATATTTTTGTTCGGTATTTAACAACGCTTTAGTCTGCTATGCTTTATGCTAGAAACAAGCTGTAAAATGCCAGGGAAAGACGTGACTCCGATGCATATGGGACATATCTGGGTTGTCTCTATGACATTCAAAATATGTACTTTGTTTGGGAGGTAATGATTCTGTCACTGTCAATTGACATTCAACATTTCAACAGGCTATTTTAAACGTCATACTAACTCTAAATCACTCAGGAGCAAGCCAGGTAGCCTAAGAAGGAACAAAATTGAATTATTTAGGCAATATTATTTATATTTTTAAGGCAATAGCCTGCCATTTAAGAAATCAAGTTTGATGCGTTTGTGACACGCAACAGGCTGGGAGGAGTGCTCAGCATTTCAACAACACATCAACAGCTCTTCAACAACATGCCTATACATTTAGCATGTAGGCTGTATAAAATGACATTTAACAAATCATTTCTTAGAATTAAAAAATAATGAAACGAAAAATGCCTTATTAGGCTATACAGTCATTCTACAGTGCCTCTAAATTCACTTTAGAAACACTAGTTTAGTTGCTATGGTGAGCTTTGCAGGCTTTGTTTGTTAATTTAGCCTAGCAGTTGCTCTTATATTCCCATGCCCACAGTCAACACAAATCAATTTTGTAACAACAATATCATGGAATAAAATAAAATAACTTAGAAAATTATAGTTTCCCAAATGAAAAATAGCCTTTTTTTCAAAATCATTGATGATCAAATACAGTTTACAGTTGATAGACAACTTTAGCACCGTTTTAAACTTAAACTCTCCTGTTTTTGAACAATGGCCTCTATAGAGATCAAAACGTCTCAGGTGCTGCAGCATTCACTCATTCGTTGTCATGCTCTGTTATGGTATTAACAAATATTCAGCTTTTCACCCTTGTGAGCGGTGGTCACTGAATCCACAACCTTCTGGCTACTTTGCTATGTAATGCTTACAAAATGAAGAACATTTTCTAAAACTGCATATCTAAGGCTCTGGTCTGTCCTAGGAGTGAGGGTAAATGGTAGGCATGTTCTCTGCTATCCACTTTATGTTTTAGTGATTATTTTGGGTATAGGGGAGGGTCACTTATTTTATTTCAAGCAATTAGGGAGGGTCGGGGAAAAATGTATTTTACTGAAGGAAGAGCCATCCATTTTCATTTCAGAGAGATCCGATTTTCTCCAGGTATCCCTCATTATAAATAACGTACAGTCCCTAAGCAGATTCTTTCCTGTCCTGCACCTTTGATATGTCTGCATGGTCTAATGTCTCATCCACAGCATAATTATTAACTTGACCATGCTTCAAGATACTGTATAGTCAATGTCTGATTTATTATTGTTAACCATCTACCAATCACTGACCTTCTTTATGTGGCTTTCAAAAAGCTCTCTGGTCTTTGTAGTTGAATCTGTGTTAGAATTTCAGTACTTGACTGAGGGACCTTACAGATGTTGTATGTATGGAGGACAGAGGAAGGAGTCAAAAGTACTGCACTACATTGGAAACAGGATCCCATTTGGGATGCATATACAGTCCAGCATTACTGCCAAGACCAGGCAGCTGAGGAGAGGAGGCTTGGCCGTGTGGTTTTAGGGCCTGTACTATACCCAGGGAAATTGTGGACTTAAGATGTTTTTCATGTTATCCATTTAGTATATTATTAAACTTTGACAGGTTGTAAAAAAACAAGCATCTAACAGACCCCTACTGATTCCACCATGACTAGTGTCCCTTCTCTTTGTCAATGGCTGTAGTCACACAGTGCCTCTAAATGTCCCCTCACTGCACAGCTCGTAGATGGGTTAGCTGACAAGATCCCCAAAACAATGCGTGCGATTCAATGGGGCAGAAGTTCATGTGTTGTTGTGATTCTGGATGACCAGATAGCTAGCAACAATAACAAGAAGCTGCCATGTGGGGGAATTGTATGTGGCTCGTTTCAGCTAGTCTTATTGTTGATACCATGTCTTGTTTTGACTGATGTCATGTCTATGCTAATATGGCAAACATTTGCTTGCTAGCTAACCAACAACTGCAACAATGTAATCGAGAGACAAGTGCTCATTGTGCAATTGTATTTACAGTGCATTTGGAAAGTATTCAGACCCCTTGACTTTTTCCACATTTTGTTACGTTACAGCCTTATTTTAAAATGTATTAAATAAAACAAAATTACTCATCAATCTACACAGAGTACCCCATAATAACAAAGCAAAAACAGTTTTTTAGAAATGTTTGCAATTGTATTAAAAATTAAAAACAGAAATACCTTATTGACATAAGTATCCAGGCCCTTGGCTACAAGACTCGAAATTGAGCTCAGTTGCATCCTGTTTCCCTTGATCATCCTTGAGATGTTTCTACAACTTGATTGGAGTCCACCTGAGGTAAATTAAATTGATTGGACATGATTTGGAAAGGCACACACCTGTCTATATAAGGTCCCACAGCTGATAGTGCAGTCAAAGCAAAAACCAAACCATGAGGTCGAAGGAATTGTCCGTAGAGCTCCGGGACAGGATTGTGTCAGGGCACAGATCTGGGAAATGGTACCAAAACATTTCTGCAGCATTGAAGGTCCCCAAGAACACAGTGGCCTCCATCATTGTTAAATGGAAAAAGTTTGGAACCACCAAGTCTCTTCCAAAAGCTGTCCGCCCGGTCAAACTGAGCAATCGGGGGGATAGGGCCTTGGTCAGGGAGGTGATCAAGAACCCGATGGTCACTCTGACAGAGCTCCAGAGTTCCTCTGTGGAGATGGGGGAACCTTTATGGTAGAGTGGCCAGATGGAACCACTCATCAGTTTGCCTAAAGGCACCTAAAGGACTCTCAGACCATGAGAGACAAGATTCTCTGGTCTGATGAAACAAAGAGTAAACACTTTAGCGTCACGTCTGGAGGAAACCTGGCACCATCCCTACAGTGAAGCATGGTGGTGGCAGAATCATGTTGTGGTGATGTTTTTCAGCGGCAGGGACTGGGAGACTAGTCAGGATCGAGGGAAAGATGAACGGAGCACAGTACAGAGAGATCCTTGATGAAAACCTGCTCCAGAGCGCTCAGGACCTCAGACTTGGGCGAAGGTTCACCTTCCAACAGGACAACCACCCTAAGCACACAGCCAAGACAATGCAGGAGTGGCTTCGGGACAAATCTCTGAATGTCCTTGAGTGGTCCAGCCAGAGCCTGTACTTGAACCCGATCTAATATCTCTGGAGAAACCTGAAAATAGCTGTGCAGCAACACTCCCCATCCAACCTGAAAGAGCTTGAGAGGATCTGCAGGGAAGAATGGGAGAAACTTCCCAAATACAGGTGTGCCAAGCTTGTAGCGTCACACCCAAGAAGACTCGATCCTATAATCACAGCCAAAGGTGCTTAAACAAAGTACTAAGTAAAGGGTCTGAATACTTATGTAAATGTGATATTTCCGTTTTTTATTTTTAATAAATAGATTGAAACAAACGATTTAAACAATTTCGTAATAAGGCTGTAACGTAACAAAATGTGTCTGAATTCTTTCCAAATGCACTGTATGTATTCAATAAGCATTGAAGACAAAATATAGTTTACATGTTGTCAACAATCTAAACCAAACCCTGTCTGTTTTGCCCCATAGGTGTTCATATGTTGGTTTTGTTGCTAAACAACCCAACCCGTCTGTCTATGTGAGCTCTGGTTGAGCAGTAAAAGACCAGAGATTAATCCTGAGTGATGGTACTGACACTGACTGTCTCCCCAGCCGATATCTACCTACAGTACCTATCTTCTCTCATCTCTCCCCAGCCGATATATACCTACAGTACCTATCTTCTCTCATCTCTCCCCAGCCGATATCTACCTACAGTACCTATCTTCTCTCATCTCTCCCTAGCCCCTATCTACCTACAGTACCTATCTTCTCTCATCTCTCCCCAGCCCCTATCTACCTACAGTACCTATCTTCTCTCATCTCTCCCCAGCCCCTATCTACCTACAGTACCTATCTTCTCTCATCTCTCCCCAGCCCCTAATGACCTACATTCTTCAGTCAGTCTCTAAGCTCTCTACAGGGAGTAGGGACTTCACTAAAACACTCCCTTCTCCATGTTCTATGCTCTCTCTCTCTCTTTCTCTCTCTCTCTCTCGGAGTGCATGTTGGGAGTGAGTCGTCAAGCAGGAGTGATTGTGAGAACGAATGGAATTTCTTTTCACTCTATTGGGTTTTGGTATGTACATATATATATATTGATTAGTTTAGTTGTTTTAAGGGTATATTGTTTAACTATCACTAAGCACGTATAGGGGTGGTGGGATCTTTGAGGTTGGTTTTTCGCGAGGGCACAACCAGCGGGTGGGGCTGGTTGTAATGGCCACTCGCGGAAGTGTAGAGTTTGAAAAACTTAGTCGGAGGCATGGAGTAAAAATTCCTGCTGCGGCTGGGTGTTCAGTGGAAGAATGTAGCTTGGCTGTGGGTGCTATCATTGGGTATGATAGCATTAAATCAGCCTCAAGGATGAATAGCGCTGTAGTGATATTCTTAGATTCAATTGAAAAGGTGAATAAGATAGTTGAGAGGGGTGTTGTGTTGCGGGAGACACAGACGCCGGTATTTCCGCTTATGAATCCTGCGAAGAAAGTTATGCTTTCTAACGTGCCACCATTTGTTAGAGATGAAGTGTTAGAGCGAGAGTTATCTCGCCATGGTCAAATCGTATCTACAATAAAGAAGGTTCTTTTTGGATGCAAATCTCCGTTGTTGAAACATGTTGTGTCTCATAGGAGACAAGTGCATATGATTTTAAAAAAGGAAGGAGATGAACTGAATTTAGCGTTTAGTTTTAAGATTGATGGATTTGATTATGTCTTTTATGCATCTACTGAATCAATGAAATGTTTTGGATGTGGAAGAGAGGGGCATTTGGTGCGTAATTGTCCCGAGAATGAACGCGCTGAGCCTGGTAGTAGCTTTAGTGCGGGTGCAACTAACGTACCACAGCGAAGGGATGAAAATACTACAGGTGTAGGGGAAGAGAGAAGGTGGGCAGATGTGGTTGGAAAAGTAGGAGAGGAAGGCATTGTGGATACGGGGGCAATTGTGGTAGATCAGAACAAAGAGGGAGGGGAAACACTAGGTGAGATTGCGACTGCCGTCTCTGAGGTGGTGCTGGAAAATGAAATTGGAGGTCAAGAGGAGATTGAAATAACGGAAAAAGAAGCGGATGTTTTCAAAATACCGAGGAGTAAAAGGAAGAATTTAAGGGGTGGTGAAGGGTCTAATTCTAAGAGAAAGGTAGAGATGGATAAATCAGGTGAAGATGAACAGGTTGTAGAGATGGGGTTTTCTTCTGGGGAGGATAGCGAGAGTGAGTCATCTGACGCGTCACAACAATATAGTGAGATAGATGGGGTGGAAGGGAGGTATGGGATCGAGAAGATACGTCAATTTCTGAAGTTGACAAAAGGGAAGAAATATATGCAGGATTACAATGTAACTGATTTTTTCCCTGAACGTGAATTGTTTATTGAATCAGCAAAGTTTCTGATGTCAAAAATTACAGGGGGAGGTTTGAAAAGCCCTGAAATTGCTAGACTCAAGAAAGTGGTCACGAGAGTAATAAGTGATGCAAATTCTAAAGAAAATGAAAGAGTTCAGTTGCAGTTTTAACTCTGTAAAGAGATGTGGTGGCTGAATCTTCCTCTGTATTTTTTTCTTATCCATGAGCAGTTTTAAGATCTCTTCTTTAAACGTAAATGGGGCAAGAGATGTTAAAAAAAGAGCCATGGTGTATGAGTTAATGAGGGGAAAGGGAAGTGACATAATTTTTCTACAAGAAACGCATAGTAATTTGGAAAATGAAGTTATGTGGCAACAGGAGTGGGGGGGGGACAGTGGTGTGTAGTCATAAAAACTCAAAAAGTGGGGGTGTGGTTATCTTGTTCTCAAAAGGGTTTTTGCCTTTGTCATATGAGGTTGAAGAGGTAGTTGAGGGGAGGTTATTAAAAGTTAGAGCAAGGTATGAAAACATCAATATGTGTCTGATAAATGTATATGCCCCAGTGGTGACAGTTGAGAGGGTATGTTTTTTAGAGACATTATCAAATACCATTGAGAAATGTAACAA
Organism: Oncorhynchus mykiss; assembly: GCF_057628025.1. NCBI lineage: Eukaryota > Metazoa > Chordata > Actinopteri > Salmoniformes > Salmonidae > Oncorhynchus > Oncorhynchus mykiss. Next base: position 21,280,721 of record NC_143032.1, read on the forward strand.
AGAAGATTATTTGTTTATTGCTGGGGATTTTAACTGCACAGTTAGTGATTTAGATAGAAATCACCAAGAACCTCATATAGCCTCAAGGACGTTTTTAAAACGCCTTATTGTAACAAATGAACTGTGTGATATTTGGCGGAGTCAACATGGAGGAACAAGGCAGTACACCTGGGCGCATGTGAGAGAGAACATCATCTCTATGGCCAGGTTAGATAGGTTTTATGTTTTTGAGCATCAATCTCAGGTCTGTAAATCAAGTGTGATAACTCCAGTGGGATTTTCTGATCATTGTTTAATAACAGAGGTGGTGTTCATTAACGATGTAAAACCTAAAAGCGCATATTGGCATTTTAATATAACTTTATTGAGTGATGCTCACTTCAGGAATTGTTTCAGTTTTTTTTGGGAGAGGTGGAGGTCTCAAAAGGCCAGTTTTGTATCCCTTCAACAATGGTGGGATATAGGGAAAATCCAGATTCAACAATTTTGTAATCAATACACGAGGAATGTCACCAAGGATATCACCAGATCAATGAAAGCCCTAGAGATTGAAATAGTGGAACTCATGACGTTGGTTGAGACCACAGGAGATCGAGGCCATACTCAGGCCCTCAAGAGGAGAAAAGCTGCATTGGCAGATCTGCTGGGTATCAGAGCACAGGGGGCACTGGTGAGAAGTACATTTCAGGGCATATCTGAAATGGATGCCTCATCCAAATTTTTCTTTGGTTTAGAGAAAAAGAATGGACAAAGAAAAATTATTCATTGTCTCAAATCAGCTGTTGGACAAGAGCTCACTAGCCCTATTGAAATTAGAAAGAGGGCAGTAGAGTTCTATGCTGAGCTCTACAAGTGTGAGTACAAAGAGGACAAAACAGTGACACAGCAGTTCTTTGATGGGCTCCCAAAGGTGCCTGCAGAAGCTCAGGTTGAGCTTGAGCAACCATTGTCTTTGCAGGATTTATACACTGCATTAAAAGGCATGGAAAATGGAAGGGCACCAGGCATTGATGGGCTTCCCGTTGACTTTTTTAAGTCTTTTTGGGCTATGTTGGGAGAGGATTGGTTAGAAGTAGCTAATGATAGTTTAACCGGAGGGTTACTACCAATAAGCTGCAGAAGGGCTGTCCTCACCCTACTGCCTAAAAAGGGTGACCTGAGGGAGGTGAAGAACTGGAGGCCGGTGGCTTTATTGTGTACTGATTATAAAATATTGTCAAAGGCTTTGTCCAACAGGCTGAGGGAGGTGATGGGGCAAATCATACATATGGATCAGTCCTACTGTGTTCCTGGCAGGCAGATAGGGGATAACATTTCTCTGATTCGTGATTTTTTGGACGTCTCTAGGGCTATTGGGTTGGATGCTGGTCTAATTTCAATTGATCAGGAAAAGGCATTTGACCGAGTTGAACATCAATATTTATGGCAAACGTTTGAGGCGTTTGGGTTCAGCTCTGGTTTTATTGCCATGATAAAGGTGATATATGGTGACATTGAAAGTGTATTGAAAGTTAACGGTGGTTTGAGTGCTCCTTTTAAAGTGTGTAGAGGTATTAGGCAGGGATGTTCTATGTCTGGGATGTTATATGCTATTGCTATAGAGCCACTACTAAATAGCATTAGAAGTCGCATTGCAGGGGTGTGCCTTTCAGAGGATATTCCTCCTATTCGTCTTTCAGCCTATGCTGATGATGTAGTTGTGCTAGTGAAAAATCAAGCGGAGGTGGATAGTTTGAGTCTAATGGTTGATCGTTTTAGGGGAATATCCTCTGCAAAGGTAAATTGGGAAAAGAGTTGTGCTTTACAGATTGGAGAATGGTCTGGAGGGATCATGGCTTTGCCAGGGGGGCTAGAATGGTGTAAGGGAGGTTTTAAGTATCTTGGAGTGTACCTAGGAGATGAGGGGACTATGGAAAAAAATTGGAGTGGGGTGGTTGAAATGGTGGAAGGGAGGATGAGGAGATGGCGTTGGTTACTATCTCGTATGTCATATAGGGGGCGCACTATTATAGTTAACAATGTGATTGCCTCTGCACTGTGGCATCGGTTGTCAGTTTTAGAACCACCATCTGGCCTTCTGGCTAAGATACAGGCAATTATTGTGGATTTCTTTTGGGATAAATATCACTGGGTTCCACAAAGTGTTTTGTATTTGTCAAAAGAGGAGGGGGGACAAGGTCTTGTACATCTTGCTAGTAGGGCTGCTGCTTTCCGGTTTCAGTTTATTCAAAGGTTGCTTTATGGACCGGAAAATGTGGTGTGGAGAGGGGTGACAGGTCTTATATTACAGCGGGTTGGAGGATTAGGTTTAAAGAAGGCTTTATTTCTGGTTGATAGTAGCCAGATTTCTAGGGAGGGAGTACCTCCGTTTTACAGAGGCCTTCTCAGAGTGTGGAGCGTAATGAAGGTGTCCAGAAGAACTTCAGCGGAGTCAGTGCATTGGCTGTTGGAGGAACCTCTGGTGTATGGGGCAAGACTGGATTGTACAACTGCAGCTGTTCCACATTTCTCCAAGATTCTGGTGAAGGGGAAAATCATCACCTTAAGACAGTTAATGGCCATGGCTGGGCCCGCCTTAATGGATGGAAGACGGGTGGCAGAACATTTGGGGATGAGGTCGGAAAGGATTGTCGGACAAATGCTGGGGAGCTGTAGGAAGGCTCTGTCAGCGGAAGAATGGGGTATGCTTAGTAGCCACAAGGAGAAGGTGCAAGATGAAGACGTCTCATTTCCAAAACTAGGGATTACACCAAATATCCCAGAGTCAGAAAGAAAGGCGTTATTGCTGGATTTGAGAGGGTTGGAGGAGGTGGGTTTGGATGAGGTGAATGGGAAGGAATTGTATAGGGGGTGTGTCAAGGTGTTGAATAAAGATAAATTGAAAAATAGAAAAGATACTCCATGGAGGGTAAAATTGGGCATTGATGACAAGGTAAAGCCAGCATGGAGAGCACTGTACAAACCACCGTTACAAAAGGGTACTGGTGATATGCAATGGAGGGTTTTACATGGCATCATTGCAGTTAATGCTTTTGTATCTGTTATTAACTCAGATGTTAGAGATGGATGTCCTTTTTGTAATATAAGAGAAACCATTTTTCACTGTTTTATGGAGTGTGAGAGGATAAAACCTCTATTGGAAATGCTGGAATCTTTGTTTAAAGCTGTAGGGGAGTTTTTCAATAACACTGTTTTTATTTTGGGGTTTCAATATAGTAAACAACAGAAAAGAAAATGTCAAATGTTAAATTTTATTTTGGGACAAGCTAAGATGTCAATTTTTCTGAGTAGGAAACATAAGATAGAAACGGGATATGGGCAGGATGTAAGATGTGTTTTTAAAGGTTTAGTGAAAGCAAGAATAAAAGTAGATTTTGAGTTCTTTTCAGCTGTAAAAGATCTCCTATTATTTGAGGAGAAGTGGGCCTACGAAGGAGCGCTTTGTTTTGTAGAGGAGGGGAAATTATTTTTTGCTGCTGAAATAAGTTGAATGTATGTTATGTATTTATTTTTGTTTAGGAATTACATGTTGTTTCATTTCTGAAAAGGCAGTGTGTCTTTTTATGTTAACACTTGAGTAAAAAATAAAGGTTTTATAAAAACTAAAAAAAAAAAAAACTCTCTCTCTCTCTCTCTCTCTCTCTCAATTCAATTCAAGGGGCTTTATTGGCATGGGAAACATGTGTTAACAATGCCAAAGCAAGTGAAATGGATCATATACATTATATACATACATACATACATATATATTGATCTGATTTCTGACGTGCTTTTCCTTCTCTTTCTGTATTGTTTTAGTGATTCACCATAGTGAAGGAGTAGATTCAGGGTTTCTGAGTCTCTATGTTTTTGGTTGGACAAGTTTCTCAATTTCTTTCTTAGATTTTTGCATTCTTCATCAAACCATATGTCATTTTTGTTCATTTTCTTCAGTTTTCTATTTGAGATTTTTTGATTAGATAGGGAAGCTGAGAGGTCAAATATACTGTTTATGTTTTCTACTGCCAAGTTTACACCTTCCCTATTACAGTGGAACGTTTTGTCCAGGAAGTCATGAGAAAGGGATTGAATTTGTTGTTGCCTAATTATTTTTTGATAGGTTTCCAAACGACATTCCTTCCATCTATAGTATTTCTTAATATTACTCAGTTCCTTTGGCTTCGATGCCTCATGGTTGAGTATTGCTCTGTTCAAGTAGAGTGTGATTTTGCTGTGATCTGATAGGGGTGTCAGTAGACTGACTGTGAACGCACTGAGAGACTCTGGGTTGAGGTCAGTGATAAAGTCATCTACAGTACTACTGCCAAGAGATGAGCAACAGGTGTATCTACCATAGGGGTCTCCTCGAAGCCTACCAATGACTGCAGGAGTTGTGACCCGTTTTTGTTGGTTATGTTGTCATAGCTGTGTCTAGGGGGGCATATGGGGGAGGGAATGCTGTCACCTCCAGGTAGGTGTTTGTCCCCCTGTGTGCTGAGGGTGTCAGGTTCTTGTCCGGTTCTGGCATTTAGGTCGCCACAGACTAGTACATGTCCCTGGGCCTGGAAATGATTGATTTTCCCCTCCAGGATGGAGAAGCTGTCTTCATAGGTACCACACAGGAGGACATTTTCTCTGTTAAGATCATGTCCTTTTGAATGTCTAGCCAAATGTAAAATGTTCCTGTTTTGATCATTTAATTGAGTTGGGTCTGCTCTATACCAAATTAGCATACCCCCTGAGTCCCTTCCCTGTTTCACACCTGGTAGTAACCTAGAGGGCAATCAGTGGGTCCGATGACAATGTCTGTATTTCCAATTTCTTTGATGAAGTCCAGGTTCCTGCTCTTTAGGGCAAAGGCAGATGACCTCAGGTCTTGGATATTCCAGGATGAGATAGTGAAAGCTTTGTGTTCCATAAAGTGTCCAATGTTGTTGGTTGTGTGGTTTGGCCTCAGGCCAGTAAGTGTGAGCAGAGCCTGCTGAGCATCTGGTACATGCCATTGGCTTGGGCTAGTGTAAGAGTGGGGGTTCGGACTGTTTGCCCGCTCACTGCCTGGGCGTATGTGTGACTTCCATGTTGAGGCCCTCTTTGCGGGGGTGGGCTGCATGGGGTCGGCAGGAGGGGCATAGGTCTCATCTGAGGGGGCCTAAATGGGGTGTGGGCATGGTTGATTTGGGGGGGTGTTGATTGGTTGGGGTGGGGGTGTGTATGTGTATGTGGCTGCTGGTGTTGTGGTCTGGATGCAGGTCCTCTCGGCTTGGGTCCTCTCTGTGTAGGTCCAGGGGGGGTCCCGCAGGTCTGGGAGAGTGTCTCGTTGGTCTGGGCGAGGTATCTATTGATCTGTTGCTCCTGTGTGAAGTGTTGGGGCTACGTTTGAGAGCGATGTCCTTTAGAGTCCGGGCGAAGGTGGGCACTGCTGCCTTGTATAGGTGGACCTGGTCATAGAGGCTGTTCAAGTCCAGGGTGGAGTGGTGGGCCAGAAATACATTTGGTTTTGAGGCACAGTCACGGGAAATACTTGAGACCTGACAGAGACCCACTTGTGCATTGGGGAAAGTAGAAGAAGCTCAGTCTTCTCTTCTTCTCCCTCTCTTCTTTCTATCTCTCTCCTCTCTCATCTCTGTCACGTATCTCTCTCTCTATTTTATCTCTCACTCTCTTCTCTCCATCTCTCCCTCTTCTCTCTCTCCTTCTCTCTTGCTCCCTCTCGTTCTCTCTCCCCTCTCTCTCCCAGATCAGGGACAGCAACACGCCATGCTATGTTGTTCTGGGGAGGAGATAAGAGGAGGAGATTACAAAATAAGTTTGGTAAACATGCTGTTATCTTGAGGCTAAATTTGGCCACATGATGCAGGTGTAGTATATTCTGCGTCCAGTAATTTGGAGGTGTAGGTGGAGGTGTGGGTGTCAGTCATTAGCTGCAGTATTGTAATGCCATGTAAGCCTATTTAGCGGAAGCCAATAACCATTCAAATATGCAGCTCTAGTAATCTGGGCATCTGTTGAGTGGATGTTTTATTCATACAAACACATTCACACCCACACACACCCACATATCAATATTGTATACAAGCATGCAACTAGTAATCTCTTCATGAATGTTCAGGTTGATGCTGTTCATGTAGAGGTTTGTTTAGTCTCACACCCAACTAGCCTTCAGTCAAATGACCTTTATACTGACCTGCAGTTCTATACTTCTCCTTGTATGGATTTTCCTTCCCAAGACGAGGAGAGAGAGAAGAGATGAAAGCTTTTCATGTGTAGGCCTCTGCTGTCTGTATCCATTCATCCATGGTGACACTGAAAGGTGGAGCAGAGCTGGCCAACTGCACACTTCAACTCATTTAACAGTTTGTGTCAGTGTGGGCTGCTGAGGGGAGGGCGGCTCATGGTAATGCCTGGAATGGAGTCAATGGAATGACATCAAACACATGGAAACCATGTGTTGGGTGTATTTGATACCATTTCACCTATTCTGCTCCAGTCATTACCACAAGCCTGTCCTCCCCAATTAAGGTGCCATCAACCTCGTGTGGTTTATATATGTCCCTCGTCTGCACTGATAGATTTTACAGTAAAGCACTAGATCCTACCATATTGTTAGTCACCCTGTAAAATCATTTTTTTTCTTTTTTCTGTCTCACGTCAAATCAAATCAAATCAAATGTATTTATTTAGCCCTTCTTACATCAGCTGATATCTCAAAGTGCTGTACAGAAACCCAGCCTAAAACCCCAAACAGTAACCAATGCAGGTGTAGAAGCACGGTGGCTAGGAAAAACTCCCTACAAAGGCCAGAACTTAGGAAGAAACCTAGAGAGGAACCAGGCTATGAGGGGTGGCCAGTCCTCTTCTGGCTGTGCCGGGTGGAGATTATAAAAGAACATGGCCAAGATGTTCAAATGTTCATAGATGACCAGCATGGCCAAATAATAATAATCACAGTAGTTGTCGAGGGTGCAACAATTCAGCACCTCAGGAGTAAATGTCTCTCTGTTCACTACCGACCCAAATCTCCATGTGTGTTTTAGAGATATACTGAATACCTGAACATGTTACAGACATGGACTATAAACTGTCAAACAAGTGTGTCAAACAAGCCCGTCTGTCTCTGGTGTGAAAAATGTAGACCACAGGGACCTCATAGAACACACACAAAGATAGACAGACACACACACAGATCGATTGACAGGAAGGAAGCTACTGACAGGAAGACTGACTTATGGCCTTTCTCTTGTCCAAACAGTCAAACATAATAGCCACATGCATACCTCCCTGCACCCCTTATGTTATTCTTGAAGGAGAGAAAGCGTTATAATTCTGTGGGAGAAAGTGAGAGGTCCAGGAAAAGGGAATTTTCGACTGTAGATGGAAGGACACAGAGGAGTGCACATATTATTCATCGTCTTACTTTAAATCACACATTCTACTGACTGACTAATTGGCAGGGAATAGCACCTTCAAAGCAGGCAGCATCTACTATCAAAAACTTCACGTTCTGATTGGAGGTTTCACAACTTGAAGCTGTGATCAGATTGAAAAGAATACGTTATTTTAGAGTGGCGGGGATGTGTTAAGCATTCTGTCTGAAAGAGAGGGGGAGGGACAGGGAGGAAGGAATATATGGGGAGGGAGATGTAGGGATAGAGAGAGAGAGAAAGGGAGAGAGGGAGGGGGAGAGAGATAGTTTGAGAGAGAGAGAGAGAGAGAGAGAGAGAGATAGAGGGAGGGAAGTAAAGAGAGAGAGAGAAAGATATAGAGGGAGGGAAGTAAAGAGAGAGAGGGAAAGAGAGAGAGAGAGAGATAGAGGGAGGGAGGGAAGTAAAGAGAGAGAGGGAGAGAGAGAGAGAGAGAGGGGGAGGGAAGTAAAGAGAGAGAGGGAGAGAGAGAGATAGGGAGGGAGGGAGGGAGGGAAGTAAAGAGAGAGAGAGAGAGAGAGAGAGAGAGAGAGAGATAGAGGGAGGGAGGGAAGTAAAGAGAGAGAGAGAACTTCTCCCCACTTGTAGACTACCTCTAGGGCAATCAAATAGTTAGGAGGAATGATGAGAGTTAGTTTGGTGAACTGGTCCTTGTTTTTTATGTTTCTGTCACTTCCCCCTCAGCCCCTGTGTACTGTGTGTACCCTGTCTGGAGCATGGGGCAGGTCACAAAGGTCACAAATCTTGCTGCAGTGATGGCACGCTGTGGTATTTCACCCAATAGATATGGGAGTTTATCAGAATTGGATGTGTTTTTGAGTTCTTTGTGGGTCTGTGTAATCTGAGGGAGATATGTGTCTCTAATATGGTCATACATTTGGCAGGAGGTTAGGAAGTGCAGCTCAGTTTCCACCTAATGTCAAGTCAAATCTAATTTTATTTGTCACATGCGCCAAATAAAACATGTGTAGACCTTACATGCCCTGAACCAACAATGCAGTTTTAAGAAAATAACAAATAACTAAAGAGCAGCAGTAAATAACAATAGTGGGGCTATATACAGGGGTTTCTGGTACAGAGTCAATGTGTGGGGGCACCCGTGTCGAGGTAATTGAGGTAATGTGTACATGTAGGTAGAGTTATTAAAGTGACTATGCATAGATAATAACAGAGAGTAGCAACAGCGTAGAAGAGGGTGGGTGGGGGTGGGGGGGGGATGCAAATAGTCTAGGTAGCCATTTGATTAGCTGTTCAAGAGTCTTATGGATTGGGGATAGAAGCGGTTTAGAAGCCTCTTGGACCTAGACTTGGCGCTCGGGTACCGCTTGCCGTGCGGTAGCAGAAAGAACAGTCTATGACTAGGGTGGCTGGAGTACTTGACAATTTTTAGGGCCTTCCTCTGACACCACCTGGTATAGATCCTGGATAGCAGGAAGCTTCGCCCAGGTGATGTACTGGGTACATACTACCCTCTCTAGTGCATTCTGGTCGGAGACTGAGCAGTTGCCATACCAGGCAGTGATGCAACCCGTCAGGATGCTCTTGATGGCACAGCTGTAAAACCTTTTGAGGATCTGAGGACCCATGCCAAATCTTTTCAGTCTCCTGAGGGGGAATAGGTTTTGTTGACTGTCTTGGTGTGCTTGGACTATGTTAGTTTGTTGGTGATGTGGACGCCAAGGAACTTGAAGCTCTCAACCTGCTCCACTACAGCCCCATCGATGAGAATGGGGGCGTGCTCGGTCCTCCTTTTCCTGTAGTCCACAACCATCTCCTTTGTCTTGATCACGTTGAGGAAGAGGTTGTTATCCTGGCACCACACGGCCAGGTCTCTGACCTCCTCCCTATATGCTTTCTCATCGTTGTCAGTGATCAGGCCTACCACTGTTGTGTCATCAACAAACTTAATGATGGTGTTGGAGTCGTGCCTGGCCGTGCAGACATGAGTGAACAGGTATTACAGGAGGGAACTGAGCACGCACCCATGAGGGGCCCCCTTGTTGAGGATCAGTGTGGCGGATGTATTATTACCTACCCTTACCACCTGGGGGCGGCCCGTCAGGAAGTCCAGGATCCATTTGCAGAGGGAGGTGTTTAGTCCCAGGGTCCTTACATTACTGATGGGCTTTGAGGGTACTATGGTGTTGAACACTGAGCTGTTGTCAATGAATAGCATTCTCACATAGGTGTTCCTTTTGTCCAGGTGTGATAGGGCAGTGTGGAGTGAAATAGAGATTGCATCATCTGTGGATCTGTTGGTGCGGTATGCTACAAACGTGAGTGCTAAGTCATTTAAGTAGGGACTATGGTGGTCTGCTTGAAACATGTTGGTATTACAGGGCAGGGAGATGTTGAAAATGTCAGTGAAGACACAGTCAGAGCATGCTCGGAGTACACGTCCTGGTAATCCCTCTGGCCCTGCAGCCTTGTGAATGTTGACCTGTTTGAAGGTCTTACTCACATCAGTTGCCGAGAGCGTGATCACACAGTTGTCCGGAACAGCTGATGCTCTCATGCATGTTTCAGTGTTACTTGCCTCGAAGCGAGCATAGAAGTAGTTTAGCTCATCTGATAGGCTTATATCAATAGGCAGCTCTCGATTGTGCTTCCCTTTGTAGTCGGTAATAGTTTGCAGTTTTTCTGCGAAATCTCAGTTTCCTTCTCCAGCGAATGACGGGGATCTAGGCCTGGTCGGGTGTCTGTAGTATCTCCCTCCCGTCCGACTCATTGAAGAAAAACTCATAGTCTAATCTGAGGTGAGTAATCGCAGTTCGGATGTCCAGAAGCTCTTTTTGGTCATAAGAGACAGTAGCAGCAACACAAATTGTACAAAACAATTTACAAACAACGCGAAAAACAAACAATAGCATGACTGGTTCATAGCCGATAAGACGGCAGCCATCTGCCTACGGAGGCTTCTCTCAATAGCAAGGCTATGCTCACTGAGTCTGTATATAGTCAAAGCTTTCCTTAATTTTGGGTCAGTCACAGTGGACAGGTATTCTGCCACTGTGTACTCTCTGTTTAGGACCAAATAGCATTCTAGTTTGCTCTGCGTTTTGTTAATTCTTTCCAATGTGTCAAGTAACTACAGTATCTTTTGTTTTCTCATGATTTGGTTGGGTCTAATTGTGTTGCTGTCTTTGGGCTCTATGGGGTCTGTTTGTGTTTGTGAACAGAGCCCCAGGACCAGCTTGCTTAGGGGATTCTTCTCCAAGTTCATCTCTCTGTAGGTGATGGCTTTGTTATAGAAGGTTTGGGAATCACTTTCTTTTAGGTGGTTGTAGAATCTAACGGCTATTTTCTAGATTTTCATAATTAGCGGGTATCGGCCATATTCTGCTCTGCATGCAGAATTTGGTGTTTTACATTTACATTGTGTTTTACATTGTATATTTTAGCTGAATTCTGCATGCAGTGTCTCAATTTGGTGTTTGTCCCATTTTGTGAATTCTTGGTTGGTGAGCAGACGCCAGACTTCACAACCATAAAGGGCAATGGGTTCTATTACTGATTCAAGTATTTTTAGACAGATCCTAATTGGTATGTCAAATTTTATGTTCCTTTTGATGGAATAGAATGCCCTTCTTGCCTTGTCTCTTAGATCATTCACAGCTTTGTGGAAGTTACCTGTGGTGCTGATGTTTAGGCCGAGGTATGTATAGTTTTTTGTGTGCTCTAGGGCAACTGTGTCTAGATGAAATTTGTATTTGTGGTCCTAGCAACTGGACTTGTTTTGGAACACATGTCAGTGCCCACATCTGACAGAATATGTGCAGAAGATCTAGATCCTTGGTTCTCTCTCTCTCTCTCTCTCTCTCTCGCTCTCTCTCTCTCTCTCTCTCTCTCTCTCTCTCTCTCTCTCTCTCTCTCTCTCTCTCACACTCTCTCTCTCTCTCTCTCTGCAGACACACACACTCTCTCTCTGCAGACACACACACTCTCTCTCTCTCTGCAGACACTCTCTCGCTCTCTGCAGACACACACACTCACACTCTCTCTCTCGCTCTCTCTCACACACTCACACACACCCACACTGAGTGTGTGTCTCTCATCTCATAGCGTCTCACCCAGCAATTCAGTCAGGAAACTGGAGCTCCTATCTCTCTCTCTCAATAGACACAAAGGATCAGGTTTCACAGTGTGAGCTTCTGTTTTACCGCACTCCTCTCTACCTGTTGTTCTACCTCCCTCTCCCTCTCTCCCCGTCTCCACCCCGTTCTCTCCCTGTCGACTCCAATCAGTGACAGAGCCTCCTTCCGTCCCTCCCTGCCTGTCTATCTGACTGTCTATCAATCTATTTTTCGGTTTGTCTGCCTGCTTGTCTGTCTGCCTGTCTAGCTGCCTCTCTATCTGTTTGCCTGTCTGTCTGCATGCCAACCTGACTAAACAACAACTTAGCTGAAAGATGTGAATGACAATGTTGTAGTTTCCCTGCCTGCATTTGGCCTGCATGCCTTATACCAGGATTTCCTCATTTCCTCCACTCTACTCTACTCTGCTCTGCTCTCCTCCACTCTTGTCTCCTCTGCTCTAAACCAAATGGGAAGCAGCATGCTGGAAAGTGAACCCTGCTGCTGCATACTCTGCTGAGAGACAGACAGAGAGAGACAGAGAGAGACAGAGAGAGACAGGGAGAGACAGAGAGAGACAGAGAGAGACAGGGAGAGACAGGGAGAGACAGGGAGAGACAGGGAGAGACAGGGAGAGACAGAGAGAGACAGAGAGAGACAGGGAGAGACAGACAGAGAGAGACAGAGAGAGACAGGGAGAGACAGGGAGAGACAGGGAGAGACAGGGAGAGACAGGGAGAGACAGAGAGAGACAGGGAGAGACAGGGAGAGACAGGGAGAGACAGAGAGAGACAGGGAGAGACAGACAGAGAGAGACAGGGAGAGACAGACAGAGAGAGACAGAGAGAGACAGGGAGAGACAGGGAGAGACAGGGAGAGACAGGGAGAGACAGGGAGAGACAGGGAGAGACAGAGAGAGACAGAGAGAGACAGGGAGAGACAGACAGAGAGAGACAGGGAGAGACAGGGAGAGACAGGGAGAGACAGGGAGAGACAGGGAGAGACAGGGAGAGACAGAGAGAAAGAAAGACAAAGAGAGAAAGAAAGACAAAGAGAGAAAGAAAGAAAGAAAATAAAGAAAAAGAGAAAGAGAAAGAAAGAGTGTGAGAAACACTATATTTTCTGAACCTTTTTGAAAGCAATATTTAATGTTAAATTCAAATTGTTTTTTGTTGATGATATTTTGTGTCTTCTCACTTTTGTTTATTGTTTATTTCACTTGCTTTTGCAATGTAAACATGTTTCCCATGGATTGAGAAATAAAGAGAGAGAGAGAACATGAGAAATAGAAACTGATTTCTGTACTTCAGGACCCCCAGCACAATTCAAAACACATTTTCACACACCCTCTTTCCTCTCCTTTCCCTTCTGAGAGAGAGAGAGAGAAAAGAGTCAGAAGAGAAAGAAGACTGAGCTTCACATGGCGAAGGTTACAGCTGCCTCAGCCTCAGCATTTCAAATGTGTCAGTTTAACTGGGAATACGGGAGAGAGGAAGGATTGAGCAGGCAGGAAGACAGCCATGGTGGGAATCTGCTCAATCTAAAGTAGAGGCTATGCTCTGATGAGAATCTCCACCCTCAGTTGTTATTGCAGGCTCCTGAACAAAAGGCTTGTGCATCAGCACATTCAGAACACACAACACACACACACTGCGTGCAAGTGGTGGGGGTGTTGTGACAATAACAATGTGTTAGTAGAGCTTCGTGTTGACCTGAAGAAAGCAACAGCAGCTGAAGTCTCTCTCCTATAGCTCTCCACTCTGTGACGGTAAAGAGCCATAAACTCTCAGTGGTCAGAAAATATATTCAAGAGTCAACAGACAGGAAATACTGGAGTGTCAGTGGATGTATTGAGTTCTAACAACTTAGGCTGCCTGCCCCCAGAAGCCTTTAGTTATGATGCGAGTGGTGAGACAAGGCTGGGGAGAGTGATCTTACTATGGTCAGAGAGAGAGTACTGTATAACGTCATAATGCAGGAGCAAGACAATGGCGCACACAGATAAAGTACTGCTCTCATCTCTAAATGAGGCAGCTCACTGGGGTGTCACACGAGCGCTGAGTCTCTTTCAATTTTAAGGAGTGGAGAGGCGTGTCAGCCAGCCTCTCTATCCGCCTCAGCACTCACACTCTCAAGACACAGTGCTGCTGAAGCAAAGCAGGGTCCACACCTCAAACAAGAACATAATCACTGGCACAACAAATATCAAGTGTAATTGCTATGCGGTTTGTACTTTATCACCGTTTAACAAGTGACATTTCCCCTTTGTTGATGTGACGGAGGAGGACTGTGACTTTGATGAAACCTTTAGAAAGGTCAGGTCCAGATTCGGGGGAGTTTCAGGCTCTGCCCAAAATGACTCCCTATTTCCTACATAGTGCACTACTTTTGAGAAGAGCCCAATGGCCCTGGTCAAACGTGGTGCACTATAGGGAATCGTGTTTGATTTTCAGAGAGCTGTTTTGTAACTGTGTTGCACACAGGGTATTGCTGTGTAAATACTGTCAGCCTCCGTCTACATTGACCCGACTTTTGCTGTGTTTGAACATAATATGAGAATATGTTTGCGGATCAAACAACAATGGCAAATTGAAATAACAGTTTACAAACACGTACACAGATGCTCTCTCTGTCATCATTTCTCTCTTTCTTTCTCTGTCTCTCACTCTCGCTCTGTTTCTCTCTGTCTCTCCTTATTTCTCTCTTTCTCTCTCTCTCTCTCTCTCTGTCTCTTTCTTTCTCACTCTCGGTCTCTCTCTTGCTATCTCTCACCCTCCGCTCCACCGATTCATTGTTTCAATGAGTCCTTCACTTACTCCCTCGCTCCTGGTACTTTTTATGACTTGGAGTCGATGCAGACGAATGCCCAGGAGAGCAGTCCCCTGATCAGGTAACAACACAACACACACACACACACACACACACACACACACACACACACACACACACACACACACACACACACACACAAACCAAGTTGGTTAGATGTGACAAAACCCCAGCCTTAACATGCCCACATGCTTCAATGTTCTCACCAAGAGAGAGCCCAGAATACTTAGCTATACTACCCAGTGAACCTCGTGTGTCATGAAGCATCAAGCCAACACTTCATCATCTAACATGAGTCATATGAAACCTACACATACATGCGAGGAGGTGTGGCACAGTGCATATCCTCTCTTCTTGTCTCTCTTATACACTGTTATTTTATCCTTTCATATTGGCTGTTTTCCCTGTTTATTTAACCACTGATGACATCACAGCAGGGAACATCTCAAGCGAGAGGCGATAGCGTATGTTTTGTTCCCAACCTCTCTCTAAGTGACAGTGGCATCCTGGCTGGCATCTATGTCTGTGTCTGTGTCTGTCTGAGTACTGTCTTTGTCTTGTCTTAGACTCTCCCTTCGCTTTCGTCTTCTCATTTGACCTCTCTGTTATCAGTCCGTAGTGAATGGATCAAATGGGATAGAATCTGGGCAGATCCCTCTGAATTTATCAGCCTAAGGGCTTTGTGAATGGAGCGGGTAGAGCTGGCCTGCTATACATATCCCTATTGAGGGTAAGGTTTGTTACTCTGAACCCTGGCTACCACACTCTTTCTTAAAGAAATGGACAAGTGTAACCTTGCCCAGAGAGTCTACTGGGGTACGGATGGATGGAAGGTATGGACTTCTCCAAGATGGATCACTCTGGATTCCGTATTCCTTGAGAACAGAATGTTCTGAAATGGTACCCTATTCCCTATTAGACCAGAGACCTATGCTGAAGTAGTGAACTATATAGGGAATAGGGTGCCATTTCGGACACATTCCTGTAGTTGATTTCCTAAAAGCAGAGGGATCATGTGATATGGCCTGATTGACCCCTGATTGACCCCTCCCACTGGGACTCAGTGATTTAGGCTCCTATCCATCAGGCAGGTCTGAGGACAGCTCAGAGGGCCTGTATGTGGTGGTAGGTATCAGTGGTTCTCTCATGATCTACATGGGACCACCGGAAGACCCAGGACACATGAGAGTAGACCAGAAACAACACTGGGCCTATGGCTGTTATGTAAAGCAAGGTGAGATTTACATAAGATGAATTACCCAATGTTTAGTTACACAATGTTTCCCATAGTATTTCTGAAGATCAGGCAATGGGATGACATTGACCTGCCCTCAATGCCTGACTTGTGTGTGTGTGTGTTCGGGCTTGTGTGCATGCAGGTGTGTGTGAGTGTGTGTGAACCAGTATGAACCAGTGAGTAGGATGAATGCTTGTAAGCAGAGAATGTAACCAAATCAGCAGGAGGGAAGAAAAGAAACAATGGTATTGTCCTTCATGGCAAAATGCATGAACACAGCAGCAAACTAAGGCTAACAAAATGTTGCCATGTAATGGCCTCCTGATCTAACTCAGCGCTCTGTGAGTAGCAGGACATCTCAACTATCTACTCAATTAGCGTATAGGTTAGGCTGTTAGGCTAGCAGCTTGAATGCGACCTTAATAAAAATGGATTAGCCTACTGCTGGATTAGCCTTTAGGCTAGGCTTGGCAGCCTGGCCTCAAAGAGTAGACGTAACATAGTAAATGTAAATATGTGACACTCAAATTAGTATGATATGTTACGTTGGGTATGGCTACATAAGACAGAAGGTTACTTAAACTCAACTTTAGCATTTTAGCTATTTAGCAACTTACTACTAGCTACTAACTACTTACTACTAGCTACTTTACAACTACTTAGCATGTTAGCTAATCCTTCTCCTAACCATAACCCCTAACCTTAACACCTAACCCTAACACCTAGCCTAGCTGATGTTAGCCACCTAGGAATTCGATTCCATAGACTATGTACACAACAGAAAGACTTTCATGCAGCTACACAGACCCTATTTAGTGCACTGGGGAAGAGGTGATAACTCAAAGTGGTCACAAAGGCAAACACACTGGCAGGCATTACCCAGAAAAGAATGCTTGATCCCCCCAACCCTAACACACTGGCAGGCCTCACCCAGAACAGATTGTCTGATCCTCCTAATCCAAACCCAAACCCTAACCTTAACCTTAACCCTAACCTTAACCTCCATAACTCTCCCTGCAGAACTCTGGAACAGGCACTTTATCCTGACCTGGGCGAACAGCCAACACCTATTCCTATCCCTTTCCCGATTCTGGGTCCATATCCCTATACCCCCCATCCTATCCCTGTCCTCCAACCTCAGACCTTTCCCAGACCCCCTGTTCCTATTCCTACAACAGATACAGAACCCCAGATTATACCCATCATCAGCACCTTCTCAGACATAAACAGACTCCTTCATTGTAGACTCAAAGTCGCTTTCACCCAAACACAACATACATTTCCCCCACTTCAAGAATTCAGACCCATATCAGCTATCCGCAGAAATCCCAACCTAAGGGATCTGTAAATTTTTGCAAAATGTTCCAATAAACCCACTCCTAAACCACCCATTGAACAACACTACTATAGACAACTCCCACACATTCAAAATCCACATGCACAAACCTCCCACAACTCATGACCATTCAGAGCAACAACATTGTTTATGCCATAACATGCACATTATGCCACAACATTTATATAGGAGAAATCGGTCACGCAGTCTTGACACGCCTCAAACAGCACCTCTACACAATGAAAAAAACACACTACAAACACACCTGGTAAAACATTTTCAAGTCCACACAACAACCTCCCTCCACAAATACCGGTCTGGAGATGAAAGCCTCCTGGACAACAGGCCAGAGAAGAGCAGCTGAATCCAGGTACATTTCCAAACTTAATACCTTGGCTCCACTTGGAAAGAATATTAAGGAGTAGCATTACTAAGGGCCTAACTAAGAGAGCTGGAGGGGCCACCGACACGAGGAGGGGGGTCTTTAAAAAAATCTATTTGATTGCTCAACCTGGTTTTGTCATTTTATATTTCGTATTGAATTGTATTATATTATGCACTTTAACATAGCATGTGATCCCTTAATCCCCTTTTATGAGAGGGGGATTTATAATTGTGTACTTAATTATTTATTTAGTTTATTTAATTGATCTAGTAGGCATGTTTAAGTGTGATTTTATACGAAATTTGGTTTAAAATCAAACCTTTTTACCCTCAGGATTTTGTTGATGATTGTTTTCCTCCTGTTGCAGAATCGTTGTGGGTGGCCCTTCGGAGCTCTCGGCCTCTCATGTTCTCCCACCCTCTCCAGACCGGTTATATGTACAACACAGGGCAGAAAGTTGCAATAGGCCCTTGCAACCCAAGGTCTGATACCAACATAAACATAAACCCTCTTAAACCTAACCCTAACACCTAGCCTAGCTAATGTTAGCCACCTAGGAATTCGTAACATATCATACATATGGCAAATTCTTAATATATCGTAGGAATTTCAATTCATTACATATCACACGAGTTGTAATTCGTAACATATCATACCAAATGGATTATGGGCATCCACATATTAATACAGTACATACCATATGAAGCATAACATATTATACGAAATGGAGGGATACATATTTACATTTACTAGGTTTACTAGGTTAATACCCCTGAGTCTAGAAAAAAAGTGCAGTAACTGCAGTTGTGGTATTTAGGATGCAGCTGTCAGATCAATTCTGCCCATTTTTCCCAGCACCAGCCTTTCGGCCACAGGTCCAGCCCCCAGGGTATCTACTGCCAGTACAGTATGGGTTGTTGCCTGACTGGTTCCAGGGAAGAAGAAAGAAGCAAAAACACGAGTTAATCTTCAGAAATAACCATGGGTTAATCTGCCAAAATGAAGACAAAATGCTATGCAGGCATGTAATTATTATGATGTAGAAGAACAACGTACAACAGTTGCTGTCAGCAGCAGCCGAAATTAGAGATCCTATGATAGTTGGGTTACTGCCAGACGGCAAAACATAGCTAGTGTGTTAAAGTCATGTAATGATCAACTAGGCTATTGAATCACCAATACACTTATACATAATTTATTATAAATAATGTATACATACCTCCTCGGTCAGCAAGAATCTCCTAATGGCTTCTTGTAACGCCTGTCGTCGGAAGGAGTGGACCAAAGCGCAGCGTGAAAAGTGTTCATGATTTTGTTATTATTAAAAAAACACTCGAACAAAGTAATAAAACGAAAGCAAACAGTTCTGTCAGGTAACAGAGGCTATACAGAAAATAACTATCCACAAACACAGGGGGGAAAAGGCTGCCTAAATATGATTCCCAATCAGAGACAACGATAGACAGCTGCCTCTGATTGGGAACCACACTCGGCCAAAACAAAGAAATAGACAACATAGAATGCCCACCCCAAATCACACCCTAACCTAACCAAATAGAGATATAAAACAGCTCTCTAAGGTCAGGGCGTGACACTTCTTCGTGAAACATAGTCCCTAAATTGACTCCACACTGAAATACTGAAGTAAAAGTAACAATTAGCTAATTGCCAATGTCAGGCTGGGCCTGTAGCTTTATTTGGCATATCCCATAATAAAAAAGTAGGTTTATTTGAAAGAGTTAGCTGGCTAGCTTGTAAAATGGTACATTAAAGCAGCTTAGCTTTTTCTGTTTAGTTAGCTAGCTAACATTAAGTTATGTAGCTAGCTAGCTAACCTTAAGTTACGTAGCTAGATAGCTAACATTAAGTTACGTAGCTAGCTAGTTTACAAATATGCTCATTCTAATAAAATGTCAACTTTATTAATCTAGCCTATTGTCTACCATGTGACTTTGGCTAAATATATTTGAATTAAATAATCAACTTTGCTTACCTTAATACATAAAATAAGGATGTGCTTATTGGTAGGCTACTTGCAAGTTGGCTCAACCACCATCCTCTTGCGTCATCATGCTGGAATGGCAGTTGGTTTTTGAATCAGAATGGCACCAAAAGGTTCTATATTTAACCCCGTTTTTATCTAAGAGTGTATGCCTTTATTAAACACATTATTTCCTAGTTTTTCCAGCTAGCATTTAGTTTTCAACAGCACAGCAGGTTTGTATGAACCTTGCTGTTTGCCACTCAGACCTCAGCAACAATGTTGCAAAATATGAATTTGACCTTCCCTTTGCCATAGAGAGTTAGCAGTGTAGGACGCCAGCTAACAAAAGCTAACCCAGTCACATCAAACTCTTAAAAGACAGCTAACATTCCCATTAAATTTGTTTCAGCTGTTTTACATTGACATTTACAACCAGGAGACAGTTAATTAGGTACACCACCCCGACACGAAAACGGTTTGTGCTTACAGACAGTGAGTCACGTGGCAGTCCTGTGGCGAAAACAAAAAACATCCAGTCCGCGGCAGTCCTGTGGCGAAAACAAAAAACATCCAGTCCGCGGCAGTCCTGTGGGCGACAACAAAAAACATCCAGTCCGCTGCAGTCCTGTGGCGAAAACAAAAAACATCCAGTCCGCGGCAGTCCTGTGGCGAAAACAAAAAACATCCAGTCCGCGGCAGTCCTGTGGGCGAAAACAAAAAACATCCAGTCCGCGGCAGTCCTGTGGCGAAAACAAAAAACATCCAGTCCGCGGCAGTCCTGTGGCGAAAACAAAAAACATCCAGTCCGCGGCAGTCCTGTGGGCGAAAACAAAAAACATCCAGTCCGCGGCAGTCCTGTGGGCGAAAACAAAAAACATCCAGTCCGCGGCAGTCCTGTGGCGAAAACAAAAAAGCATCCAGTCCACGGCAGTCCTGTGGCGAAAACAAAAAACATCCAGTCCGCGGCAGTCCTGTGGCGAAAACAAAAGACATCTAGTCCGCGGCAGTCCTGTGGGCGACAACAAAAGACATCTAGTCCGCGGCAGTCCTCTGGGCGACAACAAAAGACATCTAGTCCGCGGCAGTCCTCTGGGCGACAACAAAAGACATCTAGTCCACGGCAGTCCTCTGGGCGACAACAAAAGACATCTAGTCCTCGGCAGTCCTGTGGGCGACAACAAAAGACATCTAGTCCGCGGCAGTCCTCTGGGCGACAACAAAAGACATCTAGTCCGCGGCAGTCCTGTGGGCGACAACAAAAGACATCTAGTCCGCGGCAGTCCTCTGGGCGACAACAAAAGACATCTAGTCTGCGGCAGTCCTGTGGCGAAAACAAAGACATCTAGTCCCCGGCAGTCCTGTGGGCGACAACAAAAGACATCTAGTCCGCGGCAGTCCTGTGGGCGACAACAAAAGACATCCAGTCCGCGGCAGTCCTGTGGCGAAAACAAAAAACATCCAGTCCGCGGCAGTCCTGTGGGCGACACCAAAGACATCTAGTCCGCGGCAGTCCTGTGGGCGACAACAAAAGACATCTAGTCCGCGGCAGTCCTGTGGGCGACAACAAAAGACATCTAGTCCGCGGCAGTCCTCTGGGCGACAACAAAAGACATCCAGTCCGCGGCAGTCCTGTGGCGAAAACAAAAGACATCCAGTCCGCGGCAGTCCTGTGGGCGACAACAAAAGACATCTAGTCCTCGGCAGTCCTGTGGGCGACAACAAAAGACATCTAGTCCGCGGCAGTCCTGTGGGCGACAACAAAAGACATCTAGTCCGCGGCAGTCCTGTGGGCGACAACAAAAGACATCCAGTCCGCGGCAGTCCTGTGGCGAAAACAAAAAACATCCAGTCCGCGGCAGTCCTGTGGGCGACAACAAAAGACATCTAGTCCGCGGCAGTCCTGTGGGCGACAACAAAAGACATCTAGTCCGCGGCAGTCCTGTGGGCGACAACAAAAGACATCTAGTCCGCAGCAGTCCTGTGGGCGAAAACAAAAAACATCCAGTCCGCGGCAGTCCTTTGGGCGAAAACAAAAGACATCTAGTCCGCGGCAGTCCTGTGGGCGACAACAAAAGACATCTAGTCCGCGGCAGTCCTTTGGGCGAAAACAAAAGACATCTAGTCCACGGCAGTGACATTGCTCGTTGTAATATTTCTATACTTCTCTACTTTCTATACTAATTCCTTTCTTTTTCTTTTTGGGATTTGTGTGTATTGTCAGGTATTACTTCAATGGTGGAGCGAAGAACATTAGCATTTTGCTACACCTGCTATAACATCTGCTAAGTACAGTATGTTTGCTCCAATAAAATTAATTTGATTTTGTAGATTATTTAGGCACATGTTGGGATTAGGAAAGTATGTATGAATCATTACAAAAACAGGTTTGGAGCGGCTTTACACACTAAATATATTGATGAATCAAACATACAGTGGTTTGATTCATCCTGAAAGTTGTCATATTCAAGTTCCATCCATGAAATATTGTTAAAGTGGAAAAAAGTGTTCAATAATGCTAGAACAATAGTCCTATAAA